>NC_087511.1:0-2500 GCF_036417665.1 Passer domesticus | reverse complement strand
GGTTAGGGTTAGGGTTAGGGTTAGGGTTAGGGTTAGGGTTAGGGTTAGGGTTAGGGTTAGGGTTAGGGTTAGGGTTAGGGTTAGGGTTAGGGTTAGGGTTAGGGTTAGGGTTAGGGTTAGGGTTAGGGTTAGGGTTAGGGTTAGGGTTAGGGTTAGGGTTAGGGTTAGGGTTAGGGTTAGGGTTAGGGTTAGGTTAGGGTTAGGGTTAGGGTTAGGGTTAGGGTTAGGGTTAGGGTTAGGGTTAGGGTTAGGGTTAGGGTTAGGGTTAGGGTTAGGGTTAGGGTTAGGGTTAGGGTTAGGGTTAGGGTTAGGGTTAGGGTTAGGGTTAGGGTTAGGGTTAGGGTTAGGGTTAGGGTTAGGGTTAGGGTTAGGGTTAGGGTTAGGGTTAGGGTTAGGGTTAGGGTTAGGGTTAGGGTTAGGGTTAGGGTTAGGGTTAGGGTTAGGGTTAGGGTTAGGGTTAGGGTTAGGGTTAGGGTTAGGGTTAGGGTTAGGGTTAGGGTTAGGGTTAGGGTTAGGGTTAGGGTTAGGGTTAGGGTTAGGGTTAGGGTTAGGGTTAGGGTTAGGGTTAGGGTTAGGGTTAGGGTTAGGGTTAGGGTTAGGGTTAGGGTTAGGGTTAGGTTAGGGTTAGGGTTAGGGTTAGGGTTAGGGTTAGGGTTAGGGTTAGGGTTAGGGTTAGGGTTAGGGTTAGGGTTAGGGTTAGGGTTAGGGTTAGGGTTAGGGTTAGGGTTAGGGTTAGGGTTAGGGTTAGGGTTAGGGTTAGGGTTAGGGTTAGGGTTAGGGTTAGGGTTAGGGTTAGGGTTAGGGTTAGGGTTAGGGTTAGGGTTAGGGTTAGGGTTAGGGTTAGGGTTAGGGTTAGGGTTAGGGTTAGGGTTAGGGTTAGGGTTAGGGTTAGGGTTAGGGTTAGGGTTAGGGTTAGGGTTAGGGTTAGGGTTAGGGTTAGGGTTAGGGTTAGGGTTAGGGTTAGGGTTAGGGTTAGGGTTAGGGTTAGGGTTAGGGTTAGGGTTAGGGTTAGGGTTAGGGTTAGGGTTAGGGTTAGGGTTAGGGTTAGGGTTAGGGTTAGGGTTAGGGTTAGGGTTAGGGTTAGGGTTAGGGTTAGGGTTAGGGTTAGGGTTAGGGTTAGGGTTAGGGTTAGGGTTAGGGTTAGGGTTAGGGTTAGGGTTAGGGTTAGGGTTAGGGTTAGGGTTAGGGTTAGGGTTAGGGTTAGGGTTAGGGTTAGGGTTAGGGTTAGGGTTAGGGTTAGGGTTAGGGTTAGGGTTAGGGTTAGGGTTAGGGTTAGGGTTAGGGTTAGGGTTAGGGTTAGGGTTAGGGTTAGGGTTAGGGTTAGGGTTAGGGTTAGGGTTAGGGTTAGGGTTAGGGTTAGGGTTAGGGTTAGGGTTAGGGTTAGGGTTAGGGTTAGGGTTAGGGTTAGGGTTAGGGTTAGGGTTAGGGTTAGGGTTAGGGTTAGGGTTAGGGTTAGGGTTAGGGTTAGGGTTAGGGTTAGGGTTAGGGTTAGGGTTAGGGTTAGGGTTAGGGTTAGGGTTAGGGGTTAGGGTTAGGGTTAGGGTTAGGGTTAGGGTTAGGGTTAGGGTTAGGGTTAGGGTTAGGGTTAGGGTTAGGGTTAGGGTTAGGGTTAGGGTTAGGGTTAGGGTTAGGGTTAGGGTTAGGGTTAGGGTTAGGGTTAGGGTTAGGGTTAGGGTTAGGGTTAGGGTTAGGGTTAGGGTTAGGGTTAGGGTTAGGGTTAGGGTTAGGGTTAGGGTTAGGGTTAGGGTTAGGGTTAGGGTTAGGGTTAGGGTTAGGGTTAGGGTTAGGGTTAGGGTTAGGGTTAGGGTTAGGGTTAGGGTTAGGGTTAGGGTTAGGGTTAGGGTTAGGGTTAGGGTTAGGGTTAGGGTTAGGGTTAGGGTTAGGGTTAGGGTTAGGGTTAGGGTTAGGGTTAGGGTTAGGGTTAGGGTTAGGGTTAGGGTTAGGGTTAGGGTTAGGGTTAGGGTTAGGGTTAGGGTTAGGGTTAGGGTTAGGGTTAGGGTTAGGGTTAGGGTTAGGGTTAGGGTTAGGGTTAGGGTTAGGGTTAGGGTTAGGGTTAGGGTTAGGGTTAGGGTTAGGGTTAGGGTTAGGGTTAGGGTTAGGGTTAGGGTTAGGGTTAGGGTTAGGGTTAGGGTTAGGGTTAGGGTTAGGGTTAGGTTAGGGTTAGGGTTAGGGTTAGGGTTAGGGTTAGGGGTTAGGGTTAGGGTTAGGGTTAGGGTTAGGGTTAGGGTGGGTTAGGGTTAGGGTTAGGGTTAGGGTTAGGGTTAGGGTTAGGGTTAGGGTAGGGTTAGGGTTAGGGTTAGGGTTAGGGTTAGGGTTAGGGTTAGGGTTAGGGTTAGGGTTAGGGTTAGGGTTAGGGTTAGGGTTAGGGTTAGGGTTAGGGTTAGGGTTAGGGTTAGGGTTAGGGTTAGGGTTAGGGTTAGGGTTAGGGTTAGGGTTAGGGTTAGGGTTAGGGTTAGGGTTAGGGTTAGGGTTAGGGTTAGGGTTAGGGTTAGGGTTAGGG
>NC_087510.1:510321-582974 GCF_036417665.1 Passer domesticus | reverse complement strand
GGGAATTTCAGGAATTTATGGGAGTTTTTTGGGGGGCTGCAGTTTGGGATTTTTGGGGAAATTTCAGGAACTTATGGGGTTTTGGGGGGGTGCAGGTCGGATTTGGGGGAATGTTAGGAATTTAAGGAACTGTAAGTGGGATTTTTGGAGGAATTCAGGAATTTGGGGGGCTGCAGGTGGGATATTTTGGGTGAATTTCAGGAATTTGGGGTTTGGGGGACTGGAGGGGAGCTCTGGGTGCTGTGGGGATTTTGGGAAAGGATTTGGGGATTTTAGGGGTGCGGGGGAGGGGTTGGGAGGAGCCCCTGACTCAAACCTCACCCATTTTTTCCCCAAATTTCACCACTTTTGTGCCCAAATTTCACTGTTTTGTGCCCCAACCCCACCATTTTTAGCCACAAATTTCTCTTTCTTGCCCAATTTCACTGGGTTTTGCCCCAATTTTGCTGGTTTTGTGCCCCAAATTTCACTGGGTTTTCCCTGAGCTTCAGCATTTTTTTCCCCAATTTCATGGGGTTTTGCCCTAATTTCACCAGTTTTTGCCCCAATTTTGCTGGGTTTTACCCCAATTTCCCTGGGTTTTGCCCCAATTTCCCCGTTTTTTGCCGCAGCTGCCGCCGATTGCCGTGGGAAATCATCGAGGAACCGAAAAAAGGCGGGAACGGCTCCGAGGTGGGCGGGGCTTGGGGTGTGATTGGCATGGGTGTGGGCGGGGGCTTGCTGTGGATGTAGTTTGCATAAGGGGCGTGGCTTAAATTCACTCCTGTGGGGGTGGGGTCTTAAATTCCATTTATGGCTTTTTAATGGGTGGGGGGGTCTTGGCCACACCCACGGGTGGGCGGAGCCTCCGTGTGGGGCCCACAAAGTGACAGCATGGAGCGTTTTTAAAAGGGCAATGTGTCCTTAAAAGGGCAACACAGTCTTAAAGGGGCAATGTGTCCTTAAAAGGGCAACACACTCTTAAAAGGGCAATGCATCCTTAAAAGGGCAACACAGTCTTAAAGGGGCAATGTATCCTTAAAAGGGCAATGCAGCCTTGTGTGGGTGGGACACCTTTAAAAGGGCAATGCCACATTAAAAGGGCAATGCATCCTTGTTGGGTGGGACACTTAAAAGGGCAATACACTCTTAAAAGGGCAATGCATTCTTAAAAAGGCAATGTGCTCTTAAAAGGGCAATGCGCTCTTAAAAGGGCAACGCCACTCATTGCCTCCTTAAAGGGCCAGCGCCTCCTCCCCTCGGCGCTGCCCTTGGGGGTCTCCCGGCCCCACTAACCCCCCCCGTCCCCCGCAGCCCCCCGAGCTGGAGCTGTGCACGGCCCTGGCCTCGCTGCGCGCCCACGAGCGCTCGCTGCTGCTGGGGGAGGCGCGGGCGGTGCCGGCGGGCGCGGCCATCGCGCTGCTGCGGCGCTGGGACCAGAGCCAGCGCTTCCTGCTGCTGCTCAACCCCCACGGCGACGCCCTCCGCCCCTTCTCGGGCAGCGCAGACCCCCGGGACCCCCCCCTGCCCGCGGCGGCCACGCTGCGCTTCAGCACGGGCCCCGGGCAGCGCGGGGAGCAGCAGCTGCAGCTGCAGCAGCTCAGCCTGGAGCCCCGCCAGGGGCTGCTGCTGGGCTTCCCCTACAGCCCCGAGTGACCCCGAGCCCCCCAGCCCCTCCCCCACCCGCCCTGCCCCCCTCCTTTCGGGGGGGGTCCCTCGCTCGTCTCCCCTCACTCGTTTTTTGGGTTCTCGTCCTGCTGCCCCCCCACCCCAAAGGGTTTTGGGGTTTTCTTTCTGTCCCCAGCTCGGTTTTGGGGTTTTTCTGTTTTCTGGGGGTGTTGGGGTCCCCCCCAAGCTCTGAATAAACGATTGCATTTGTGCTCCTGCCTTTGTCTCTGTTTTTGGGGGGTCTGAGGGTCCCCCCCAGGATTTGGGGGTGTCACAGACCCCTGGGAGTGCCCCAGAATTGGGGGGAGGATTGGGGGTCCCGGGGGAATGTTGGGGGGCAGGGGAGGCCAAAGAGGGAACCACGACACCCCAAAATGAGGGGGGTTGGATATGGGGCTCAAGGAGGGTCCTGGGGCTGTTGAGGGGGTCAAGAAGAACCAAAAATGGGGAAATCCACCCAAAATGGGGCTGGGATCCCCAGTGGGGCCTCAGGGGCGACCCTGGGAGAGGGGGACCCCCAAAACAAAGGGGTGGGGCCACCCTGGGGGGGCGGGAAGGTTTTGGGGAAGGGTCTCAGACCCTGTCAGGAGCTCTGCAGGGTTTGGGGGTCCCTGAAGGGTTTGGGGAGGGGTCTCAGGGACGGTTTGGAGCTCTTGGTGGGGGGGTGGGATTAATTTTTTTAGCCCTGCCCCTTTAAGCAGACCCCACCCTGTGAAGCCCCGCCCATTTCAGGGTAGGCCCCGCCCCACCAGACACAATTAAACACAGTAAATTCTTAAGAATTTATTTCTATTTATTTTATTTCATTTGTGGAAGCCTCAGAACTGCATGGCCACCTCCAAGGTCTCCGACAGCTTCGTGGCGATTTTCTCTGTGGGGTGGGGACGACCAGGAATTTGAAAAAAGGGGGGATCAGGAAGGTTTGGGGGGGTCAGGAAGGTTTGGGGGGGTCAGGAAAAGGGGGTGTCTTCACTCACGTGCTCTTTTTTGCAGCTTTTTCCTCCTCTTTCCAGCTGCCTGCAGCCCCTGCCCCTGGAACAGAGCGGGGAGCGCAGCCACCTCCTCCAGGGTGGGGGCTCGGGGCAGAGACTCCCCCCCAGAGCCCCCCGACTTCACCCGGGGCTTCAGCTCCACCGTCATCGTGCCGAGCTGGGGGGGTCAAATATTAACCCCAAAAACCCCCCAAAAAACCCCCCAACCCCAGCAAATCCCTTCCCACCTCCAGGCCGCCGCTGTCGTCCTCCATGGCTTCTCCTTCCCCTTCCTCCTCCGGGGACAGCCCCAGCCCTGTCACCGTCACTGGGACAGCTGTGGGGGGGCCGGGTGAGTTTTGGGGGGTCCCCGAGGGGGGAAGGGAGGGGGGGGTTCAGGTGCTGCTCACCTGCCAGGGCCTCGGCATCGCCCCGCTCCAGAGCCTCCAGGTCCAGGGCCGGCCCCAGGGCTGGGAGGATTTGGGCCTCGAGCTGCACCCCCCGGGATTTGGGGGGGGTGGGTGTAGTATGAGATCTTCCCGCTGGGAAAAAAGGGGGGTCAGGGTGTGGGGGGACCCCTCCTGTCCCCAAAAACTGAGTTCAAGGTGTGTGGGGATCCTTGTGATCCCAAAAACACAGCTCAGGGTGTGTGGGGGGGACACCACCTGTCCCCAAAAACTGAGCTCAGGGCGTGGAGGGGATCCCTGGTGCCCCCAAAAATGCGGCTCAGAGTGTGGGGGGACCCTGCAGCCCCCCAGATATGGGGTGAGGGTGTGGGAAGAACCCTCCACCCCCCCAAAAAAATGGGGACAGGGTGAGGAAACCCCTCCCAGCCCCCTAAAAATGGGGTCAGGGGGTGGGAAGACCCCTCCACACCCCCCAAAAAAATGGGGACAGGATGTGGAGACCCCTCCCAGCCCCCCAAAAAAGGGGGACAAGGTATGGAAACCCCTCTTAGCCCCTCAGAAAAGGAATGAGGGTGTGGGAAGACCCCTCCAAGCCCCCCAAAAAAGGGGGACAAGGTATGGAAACCCCTCCCAGCCCCCCCAAAAGGTGATCAGAGTGCGGGGACGCCCCCCAAACCCGTCCCTGTCCCTCACAGACCTGGTCCAGTCGTGCAGCAGAGCTGTGGCAGCAGCGTGGGGGTCCGGGAGCCCCCCCGGGCGGAGCCGGCCCTGCCGCCGGGCCAGGTGGGCCAGGAACTGCAGGGGGTCACTGCAGGCGGGGGACCCCGTAGAGCTGGCTCAGCTGTGGGGGGGCACAGAGGGGTTTGGGGGGCACGGACACACAGGGGGCTGCCAGCCTGCCCCCCTCGTGGTGCCCAAAACGGGCTGGAAATGCCCAAAATGGGGGTGGGGGTCTCCCCTCCCTGACACTGTTGAGTCCCCCCCCGCCCTCAATCCCGGTTTTGGGGGGCACTGAGTCCCCCAAATGGCTGAGGTGGAAAAACGGGGTCCCCCCAAATTGCCATGGGGATGGGGGCCCCCCAAGCACCCCCAGCCCCCCGGGGGGGTCCCCACGTACCTGCTGGGGGGGGCAGCGGCGCAGGATGGCGCAGGCGGGGGTCAGGGGGTCCCGCAGGCGCTGGGGGGCCAGGGCCCCCCTGAGGGGCGCGGTGGCCGAGGGGTCCCCCGAGTCCAGCACCACCCCCGGGCAGTCCAGGAGCCGGATGTGCCCGTCCAGCTGCACGGCCTGCAGGCACCTGGGGGCGGGGGCTGAGTGCCACACCCATCCTCACCTGGGCGGGGTCTGTGCCACGCCCAGGCGGGGTCTGTGCCACACCCACACAGCTGGGCGGGGGCTGAGTGCCACACCCATCACACCTGGATGGGATCCCTGTGCCACACCCATCCTCACCTGGGCAGGGTCTGTGCCACGCCCAGGCGGGGTCTGTGCCACGCCCACCACCTGTGCCACACCTGAGTCAGCCCAGGCTCCTCCCCCAGCCCCCCCAGCCCGTGCAGGTGACCCCCCCCCCCCAGGTGGGCTCACCTGGTGACCCCGGGCGTGGCCCCCACCCCGCAGGCGCGGCTGCGCTTCAGGCTGTTGATGAGGCTGCTCTTGCCCACGTTGGGGTACCCTGGGCGAGGGGTTAAGGTTGGGGGGGGCCTCAAAGCCAGCACCCCAACCCCCCCCCCGACATTCCCCCTGCCCCCCAGAGCCCCCAGCCCCACTCACCTATCCCCCCCCTGCTATTTCACAGCCCAAACACCCCAAAAAAACCCCCCTTACACCCCCCAACCTCCCATTTCAGTCCTCCATGTCCCCCCAGCCCCCACTCAACCCCAGCCCCTCAAAATCCCCCCTCACACCCCCCCAAACCCCTCCCCTCATCCCACAGCCCCCCGTGTCCCCCCCACACCCCATCACCATCCCACAGCCCCCCCCAAACCCCCCCTCACATCCCAGAACCCCCCCATGTCCCCCAAACCCTTCCCCTCATCCCAGAGACCCCCAAAACTCCCTCACACCCCAGAAGCCCCTTTCACAGCCCCCCCATGTCCCCCAAACCCCCCCTCACATCCCAGCTCCTTTCACAGCCCCCCATGTTCCCTCAGGTCCCCCCAAACCTCCCTCACACCCCAGACCCCCCCCCTTGTCACCAACCCCCCCTCTTCATACCAGAGACCCCCAAACCCTCCCTCACACCCCCGAACCCCCCTCCCAGAGTCCCCCCATGCCCCCCAGCCCCTCCCCTCATCCCACAGCCCCCCATGTTCCCTCAGGTCCCCCCAAACCCTCCCTCACACCCCAAACCCCCCCCATGTCCCCCAAACCCCTCCCCTCACCCACAGCCCCCCCAAACCCCCCATCACACCCCGGCCCCCCCCCTCTGGGAGCCCCCCAGCCCCTCACCCACGACCCCCACGGTGACGGAGCCCCTGCTCCCCCCGCAGCGGCCGTAGTTCCTCAGCAGGTGCAGGAGGGTCTCGGCCCCCACGCAGGGCCCCGCCGCCAGCGCGTCCTGGGGGGCCGCGTCCGCCGCCAGCCGGCTCTGCTTCTGGGGGGCACGGGGTGGGGGGGGTCAGCGGGTGAGGGGGGGTCTTGTTAATGATAATTTTTACATTTTAATGGGATTTGTCATTCTTCTGCTCCTTTCGGCCATGTGTTTTTCAAGGTGTTTTTGTGGCAAAGAGAAAGAGGAGATGGCGGAGCCCAGGATGTCTCTCTGGATGCCCTGGAGGGCTCGGGACCCTGGTGGGGGGCTTGGGACCATGGAGGGGGGCTCGGGACCCTGGGGGGGGGCTTGGGACCATGGAGGGGGGCTCGGGACCCTGGGGGGGGCTCGGAGGCCCTGGAGGGGGGCTGGGGACGCCTGGGGGTTCAGTCTCAACCCATGGGGCAGGTTGCCAACTTTATATGAGGAATTAAAAGTCGCAGGGGTTTGAGTAACGCGGTAGTGGCGATCACAGGGTGAAGGGAAGAATTTTGGAGAAGTGTACATGGGGGTCAAGAGCTCAAGCTGGAGGGATTTGGGCGTGCCCTGTCCTTCTTCTTCCTTCTCCCTGGCATCCATGTTCAGGATGATGTTTGCCACATCGAATCAGACCATGCTTGTGCAACAGAAGAACAGGGGAAGCGTGGAGGATTTTGGGGGCAGCTGGCAAAGGTCACACTGATTTAATAACGTTATTTAAGGAAGAAAGAGACAAGGATAGGAGCCAGCAATCAGTGTCCAAACCTGCCCTTGGTGCAACATCAGGATGGGGGAAGAGGATCGTTAGTCAGAAATATGAAGAAAAGATGAGAACAGCTGCAACATAGGAGCCACAAGAATGCTAAAATAGGCGTAATTACCTGATAAGTAACTAACCAATAATGAGCTCGCCTTTTGCAATACGCATTAGCCTCATTAACACCAATATAAATGTATGTGGCTGGCAATAAATCACTATCAATATCTGAGATTTGCTGATCACTCATATTGAGTGATGCATTTCTTCTGCCGATAGCACAAGCGGGACCCCCTCCCCGAGCCCCCCTCCCCCAGACCCCCCAGCACCCACCAGGTGTTGGCTCTGCTGCTGCGTGCACGCCTTGAAGGCCACGGTGGGGAACTCGTCCCGCAGGTGCTTCAGCCACGCGGCCACCACGTCCCGCGGCACCAGGTCTGGGTGGGGGGACACACGGGGGTGTCACCAGGGCTGCAGGGACAGCAGAGCCCCCCCAGATTTCACCCTAGGACCCCCACCCAGATCCACACCCCCCCCACTCACCGATCTTGTTGAGGACGAGCACGAGGCGCTGCTGGGGCCGCAGGGCCCCCTCGAGCCGGGGGCTGCGGCAGCCCTGGGGGTCGCGGGCGTCCAGCACCTCCAGCACCACGTCAGACGCCGTCAGCACCTGCCAGAATCGGGGTTCAGCTGGGGGGAAAGACCCCCAAAACCCCCCCCCCCCCACCCCGCGGCACCGACCTTGCGCAGCTCCCGCCCGAAGTGGCGCAGCGACGCCTCGTCCTGGGGGGGCTGGGGGGGCTCCTCCTCCTTCTCTTCCTTCTCCTGGGGGCACCTGCGTTATGGGGACCCCCCCAGCCGTGGGGGGCACCCCCGGGGAGACCCCTGACTTTGGGGGGAGTCCTCTGTGTGGGGAGGCCCCTGTCCTAGAGAAGAATCCCCCCCCTCCCTTCCAAGGGGAGCCCCTCCCTCTCAGGGGAGCCCCATTCCTTGGGAAGCCCCCCACTCTTCATAGACCCCCCCACTCTTCAGGGAGCCCCCTCGGGGGTCCCCAGCCCCACCTGGCTCTGGAAGCGCTGCTGTCGCTGCAGAGCCTCTGCCAGCTGCACGGCCAGGGGGGAGCGCTGCTGCGCCTTCAGCGGCTGCGGGACACGGGGGGTCAGACCCCAAAACCCCACAGGACAGACCCCAAAACCCCCCGGGGTCAGACCCAAAACCCCCTCAAAAGGTCAGACCCCAAACCCCCCCAGTTCAGACCCCAAACCTCCCCAGTTCACACCCCAAATCCTCTCCGTGGTCAGACCCCAATCCCCCCCAATGTCAGACCCTAAATCCCCCCTGGGGTCAGACCCCAAACCCCCCCAGGGTCACACTGGCGGGGGTGACCCCACAGAGCCCCCCCAAGTTTGTACTTGAGAGGGGGGACCCCAAAATGCCCCGCCGGGGTCTCAGTGGGAGCAAAGCCCCAAAATCTCCCCACCCTCAGATTTGGCAAGAACACCCCAAAATACCGCGGGGGAACCCCAGAATCCCTCCCGCGGTTGCATCTGGAGGACAACCCCAAACTCCCCCCGTGGGGTCACCCCAAACTCCCGGCGGGGTCACCCCGAACTCCCCCCGGGGTCACCCCGAACTCCCCCCAGGGTCACCCCGAACTCCCCCCGTGGGGTCACCCCGAACTCCCCCGGTTCTTTACCGGCCTCTGCCGGCTCTTGCTCTGCTGCTGCGCGAAGGCGGCGAAGCGGCCGAGCTGCGGCACCCCCGGGTCCTTCTTGATGCCGACACGGGCGCGCCGGGCCTGAGGGCAGCGCGGGGGTGACACCGGGGGGGTGACACCGGGGGGGTGTCACATCCCGGGGGGTCACAAGGGCTGCACCCCAAACCCGCCCGGCTCCCTCCCCCGGGCCGGGGCTCACCTGGCCGCGCTTCTTCCGCGACGCCTCCACCTGTCGTCCTGCAGGGAGGGGCGGGGTGAGTGCGGGAGGGTCCCCGGAGCCCCCCGAGCCCCCCCGGAGCCTCCCCGAACTCACGGGACCGGGTCATGGCTGCGGCTCACACGCCGCCGGGGATTGCTGGCGCCGAGGAGTGACGCCACTTCCGGCGCGGCGAATAAGGGCCGGACATGGCGGCAATGTCCCTTCGTCGCCACGCCAAACATGGCGGCCACCGGACACACTCAAAATGGCGGCCCCCGTGGCGATACCACACCCAAGATGGCGGCCACCATCTGGCAGCATCCACAGCCCCGGGCCACACCCACGCTGGCGTCCCGGCCCCTCCCCGCAGGGTCCTCAACGTGCCACCCTCGACATGGCGGCGGCGGCAGAGACACGGCCACGCTCAGGATGGCGGACAGCAGCAGAACCCGCCTTTAGTGCCACATCCAACATGGCGACCCCGCCACACCCAAGATGGCGACCGGCCTCCATCCCGCCCCTCACCACACCCAAGATGGCGGCCAAGCCCACCCCGCCCCCCAAGAACGACCGGGACTGCCCTTACCAAGAGTGCACTTTTTTATTCCTTTTTTTTTTTTTAAACTTTTTCTCTCAGTTTTGGGGTGGGGGGAGGGACTGAACTTCTTATTTATAATTTCAGGGGCTCCCCCCTTTTCACCACCCTGCGCCCCCCCAGCCCCCACACAGGGGGAGGGGGTGAGGAGAGGGGGAGGGGCGGGGGGAAGAGAGAACCCCCAACCCTCCAACAGAGCAAAAACCCCCCCCCAAACCGGGACTGGAGAAAAAAAAAAAAATAATAAACCCCGAAAGAAAGGAAAAAAAAAAAAAACCAAAACCAAAACAAACCAAAAAAAGCCAATGGAACCAAAAAATATATATATATTTATAGAGGCCTGCGGGGGCCGGCGCGGCCCTAGGCCAGCCCGAAGCCCTCGGAGCACTCCTGGATGGCCAGCAGCAGCATGTGCCGCAGCTTCTCGTAGCTCTCGTAGGCCGGCAGGTCCAGCTGGTTGAAGCTGGGGACACACCCGTGTCACTGTCACCACCCCCGGTGCCACCCCGCCCTCGTCCCGCTGTCCCCCGGCTCCGAGCCGGTGTCACCGTCCCACGCCCCAGTCCTGCTCCTCCTCGGGTGTGTCCCCGTGCCAGGGTCACCCCACCCCATCTCCGTGTCCTCCCGTGTGTCCCCTGCCACCCTTTCATGTCCCTCTGTCCCAGGCTGGTGGTGGTGGCCGTGTGTCTGTCCCCTGATGTCCCCGCGTGTCCCCTCACCAGGTGTGAGCCAGGGGCAGGTGCTCAGTGTCCCCCCACGTCCCCTCCTGTGTCCCCAAACCAGGTGTGGGCTGGGATTATGATCTCGGTGTCCCCCCATGTCCTCCTGTCCGTGTCCCCGTGTCCCTCCTGTGTCCCTGTGTCCCCTCGCCAGGTGTGTGCCATGTCCCCCTGTCCTCCTGTCCCTGTGTCCCCATGTCCCCAGACCAGCTGCATGCCAGCACAGTGACCAGTGTCACCTCATGTCCCTGTCCCTGTGTCCCCAGGTGTGTGACTGGGGGGACACAGTCAGCGTCCCCTTACATCGTCCTGTCACCCCCCGTGTCCCTCACCAGCTGTGGGCTGAGGGCAGGGCTTGGTGTCCCCATGTCCCCCCTGTGTCCCCATGTCCCCCCATGTCCCCCCCGTGTCCCTCACCAGGTGTGGGCCGAGGGCAGCCGGTCAGTGTCTCCATGTCCCCCCCGTGTCCCCCCGTGTCCCCATGTCCCCCCGTGTCCCCCCCCTGTCCCTCACCAGGTGTGGGCCGAGGGCAGCCGGTCGGTGTCCCCATGTTCCCCCCATGTCCCCCCCGTGTCCCCATGTCCCTCACCAGGTGTGGGCCGAGGGCAGCCAGTCAGTGTCCTCATGTCCCCCCGTGTCCCCCCCGTGTCCCCGTGTCTCTCACCAGGTGTGGGCCGAGGGCAGGGCTCGGTGTCCCCATGTCCCCCCCGTGTCCCCATGTCCCCCCTGTGTCCCTCACCAGCTGTGGGCCGAGGGCAGCCAGTCAGTGTCTCCATGTCCCCCCCGTGTCCCCCCTGTGTCCCCGTGTCCCCCCCGTGTCCCCATGTCCCCCCGTGTCCCTCACCAGGTGTGGGTTGAGGGCAGTGCTGTGTCTCCATGTCCCCCCATGTGTCCCCCTCAGTGTTCCGTGTCCCCATGTCCCCCCGTGTCCCCATGTCCCTCCGTGTCCCCCCCGTGTCCCCGTGTCCCTCACCAGGCGTGGGCCCAGGGCAGTGCTGTGTCCCCATGTACCCCCGTGTCCCCCCGTGTCCCCATGTCCCCCCGTGTCCCTCACCAGGCGTGGGCCCAGGGCAGTGCTGTGTCCCCATGTACCCCCGTGTCCCCCCGTGTCCCCATGTCCCCCCGTGTCCCTCACCAGGTGTGGGCCGAGGGCAGTGCTGTGTCCCCATGTCCCCCCGTGACCCCCGTGTCCCCCCCGTGTCCCTCACCAGGTGTGGGCCGAGGGCAGCCGGTCGGTGGAGCGGTCGTCGCGGTGGATCTGGAATTTCTGGATGCCGTTCATGCCCTCGAGGGCGGCGAATCCCTGCAGGGGCACCTTGGACGTGCCCGTCACGAACTGCAGGAACTTGGCGCGGTCGGCCTGGTCGAAGGAGCGCAGGGCACGCCAGAACCACTGGATCTGGGACAGGGACAGGGACAGTCACCCACTGCCACTCAGGGGGACAGGGACAGCCAGCCACCGGGACCCCTGGAATCCCACCAGGATGCTCCCCAAAACCTCCCGAGCACCCCCTGGTCCCTCCAGAACCCTCTGGAACCCCACAGAATCTCCCTGGAATACCCCGAGATCCCACCCAGGACCCTCTGAAGTAGCCCCAGAACCTCTGAAATCCCCCCAGGACCCTCCAGGTGCCAGCCCCACCTGGAATAGAGTCACCCTGGTACCCAGAACCCCCTGAAATCTCCTCGGAACCCCCTGAGATCCCCCCAGAACCCCCTGAGATCTCCCCTGAAATCCCCTCAGAACCCCCTGAAACAGACCCAGAACTTCCTGAAATCCCCCCAGAACCCCGAGATCTCCTCAGAACCCCCTGAAACAGACCCAGAACTTCCTGAAATCCCCACTGAAATTCTACCAGGACTCTTCAGGTGCCAGCCCCGCCTAGATTGAGTCACCCTGGTACACAGAACCCCCTGAAATCTCCTCAGAACCCCCTGAGATCTCCCCTGAACCCCCTGAAATCCCCTCAGAACCTCCTGAAAGAGCCCCAGAACTTCCTGAAATCCCCCCAGAACCCCCTGAGATCCCCCCAGAACCCCCTGAAATCCCCTCAGAACCTCCTGAAAGAGCCCCAGAACTTCTGAAATCCCCCCAGAACCCCCTGAGATCCCCCCAGAACCCCCTGAAATCCCCTCAGAACCTCCTGAAAGAGCCCCAGAACTTCCTGAAATCCCCCCAGAACCCCCTGAGATCCCCCCAGAACCCCCTGAAATCCCCTCAGAACCTCCTGAAAGAGCCCCAGAACTTCCTGAAATCCCCCCAGAACCCCCTGAGATCCCCCCAGAACCCCCTGAAATCCCCTCAGAACCTCCTGAAAGAGCCCCAGAACTTCCTGAAATCCCCCCAGAACCCCCTGAGATCCCCCCAGAACCCCCTGAAATCCCCTCAGAACCTCCTGAAATAGCCCCAGAACTCCCTGAAATCCCCCCAGAACCCCCTGAGATCCCCCCAGAACCCCAAGATCTCCCCTGAACCCCCTGAAATCCCCCCAGAACTTCCTGAAATCCCCCCAGAACCCCCGCCAGGTGCCAACCCCCCTGGATGGAGTCATCCTGGTACCCAGAACCCTCTGAAATCTCCTCGGAACTCCCTGAAATCCCCTCAGAACGCCAAGATCTCCCCTGAACCCCCTGAAATCCCCTCAGAACCTCCTGAAATAGCCCCAGAACTCCCTGAAATCCCCACAGAACTCCCTGAAATCCCCTCAGAACCCCCCCAGGTGCCAGCCCCACCTGGATGGAGTTGCCCTGGTACTTGTGGTACTCGGTGTTGGCCTTGAGGTCGTCGATGTCGATGGTGGGCAGCCCCGAGATGAGCAGCTCCAGCTCCTGCTCCGTGAAGATGGAGATGAGGCGCTTGGGGATGATCTCGTAGAAGCCTTCCAGGAACGCCGCCAGCTGCTTCCGGATGGCGCCTGCCACGGTATTTTGGGGGGGTCAGGGGGGGTCTCAGGAGCCCCCCCAGAGCCCCCCCTGGCCCAGTGCTCACCGGTCATGCGCATCTGGCACACGAGGTGCACGTACTCCTTCTTGTTCTCCTCCGTCACCAGCACGTTGGCCCCGTTGGGCTTCAGGTCCCGCACCTCGCACACCCCGAATTCCTGCACCTGGGGGGGCACGGGGGGGTCAGCAGGGTGTGGGGACACCCCTGAACCTCAAACCCCCCGAATTCCTGCACCTGGGGGGGTCAGCAGGGTGTGGGGACACACAGGGGACATCCCTGAGACTCAAACCCCCAAATTCCTGCACCTGGGGGGGCACAGGGGGGCATTGGGGGGGGGGGGTCAGCAGGGTGTGAGGACATCTCTGGACCTCAAACATTCCCAAATTTGGGGGTCCTGGTGCTGGTTTTGGGGGTCCCAGGGTGGTTCTGTTGTTGGTTTTAGGGGTCCTGGTGCTGGTTTTGGGGGATCCCAGTGCCGGTTTTGGGGGTCCCAGGGGGGCTTTAGTGCGGGTTTTGGGGGTCCCAGGGTGGTTCTGTTGTTGGTTTTGGGGGTCCTAGGGTGGTTCTGGTTCTGGGGGTCCCGGTGCTGGTTTTGGGGGCTCCCAGTGCTGGTTTTGGGGGTTCCTGGTGCTGGTTTGGGGGGGTCCCAGTGCTGGTTTGGGGGGGGTCCCAGTGCTGGTTTTGGGGGTCCCGATGCTGGTTTTGGGAGTCCCAGGGTGGTCCCAGTGCTGGTTTTGGGGGGTCCTGGGGTGGTCCTGGTGCTGGTTTTGGGGGTCCCCACCTCAGTGCTGAAGGTGAGGTCGTAGCCCAGCGTGGAGACGTCGTTCTCCAGCAGGTACACGAGGCCCTGGTAGAAGTGATAGTCCTCGCTCTCCATGTCCGTGTACCTGGGGGCCAAAAACGGGGGGCAGCGCCCCACAAATGGGGTCAGAAACCATGGGGAGCCCCAAAACAGGGTCAGAGCCTGCTGGAGAGCCCAAAAACCAGGGTCAGACCCTGCCAGGGGTCCAAAACACCATAAATGCAGTTCCACCCCCTCTAATGGGGCCCAGCACCCCATAAATGGCTCAAATTCTCTCCAAGGGGATCCAGCACCCCCTAAATGCAGTCCCACATGCCACAAATGCAGTCCCACTCCCCTCTGAGGGGCTCCAGCACCCCATAAATGACTCCAAACCTTTGAAGGGGGTCCAGCACCCCACAAATGGCTCCAGCACCCTATGAATGACTCCAGCACCCCACAAACAGGTCCCACCCCCAACAAATGCAGTCCTAAACCCCATAAATGCAGTCCACCCTCCTGTGAGGGATTCCAGCACCCCATAAACACGTCCCACACCCCACTAACACCCCCCCACACCCCATAAATGCACTCCCACCTCGCTCTGAGGGGCTCCATCACCCTCTAAGCACAGTCCCACCCCCACCCTACACAAACGCAGTCCCACTCCCACAAACACACTCATACCTCCCTCTGAGGGGCTCCATCACCCCATAAAACACACTCCCACCCCCACAAACACACGCCCACCCCCACAAACACAGTCCCACACCCCCAAACACAGTCCCACCCTACACAAATGCAGTCCCACTCCCACAAACACACTCCCACACCCCACAAACACAATCCAACACCCCATAAAACACACTCCCACGCCCAGAAACACACTCTCACCGCCCTCTGAGGGACTCCATCACCCCACAAACATACTCCCACCCTACACAAATGCAGTCCCACCCCCACAAACACACCTCCACACCCCTGAACACAATCCCACATCCCTCTGAGGGGCTCCATCACCCCATAAAACACACCCCCACCCCCACAAACACACCCCCACCCCCACAAACACACTCCCACACCCCACAAACACACTCCCACACCCCACAAACACAATCCCACACCCCACAAACACACTCCCACACCCCACAAACACAGTCCCACCCTACACAAATGCAGTCCCACACCCCACAAACACAGTCCCACACCCCACAAACACAGTCCCACATGCCTCTGAGGAGCTCCATCACCCCATAAAACACACTCCCACGCCCAGAAACACACTCTCACCGCCCTCTGAGGGACTCCATCACCCCACAAACATACTCCCACCCTCACAAACATACTCCCACCCTACACAAATGCAGTCCCACCCCCACAAACACAATCCCACACCCCACAAACACAGTCCCACCCTACACAAATGCAGTCCCACCCCCACAAACACACTCCCACACCCCACAAACACAATCCAACACCCCATAAAACACACTCCCACGCCCAGAAACACACTCTCACCGCCCTCTGAGGGGCTCCATCACCCCATAAAACACACCCCCACCCCCACAAACACACTCCCACACCCCACAAACACACCCTCACCCCCACAAACACACTCCCACACCCCACAAACACAATCCCACACCCCACAAACACAATCCCACACCCCACAAACACAGTCCCACACCCCACAAACACAATCCCACACCCCACAAACACACTCCCACACCCCACAAACACAGTCCCACCCTACACAAATGCAGTCCCACCCCCACAAACACACTCCCACACCCCACAAACACAGTCCCACACCCCACAAACACCCCCCCAGCCACCCCCCCGGCTCTCCAGCCCCCCGGGCCGCCGTGGCTCGCCCCTTACCGCACGGACTTGCCCAGGATGTGTTTGTAGAAGGAGCGGGTGAAGTAGCACTCCAGCAGCCGGTTGTCGTAGACGGCCTTGGCCACGATCCTGCCCACGAACTTGAAGTAGCTCAGGTGGTTGGGGTTGCAGTGGGACGAGGGGTTGATGGTGTAGGTGACGCGGTCGCCGGGCGACGTGCGGAACAGGGCGTACATGGGGTTGAACATCTCGCGGGAGATGATCATGTACCACTCCCGCAGCAGCCCCCCGGCGTCCTGGCCCTCCTCGCCCTCGAACACGATGTACCTGCGGGGGATTTGGGGGGTTAGGGGGGTGGGAGAGGGGGTTTGGGGAGGGTGGAGGTGGTTTTGGGGGGATTTGGGGGGGGATTTGGGAGGTTGGAGGTGGTTTTGGGGGGACTTGAGGGGGTTTGGGGGGGGAATTTAGGGGTTGGAGGTGGTTTTGGGGGGACTTGGGGGGTAATTGGAGGGTTAGGGGGGTGGGAGAGGGGGTTTGGGGAGGATGGAGGTGGTTTTGGAGGGGATTTGGGGAGGAATTGGGGGGTTTGGAGGTGGTTTTGGGGGGTTAGGGGGGTGGGAGAGGGGGTTTGGGGAGGATGGAGGTGGTTTTGGAGGGGATTTGGGGAGGAATTGGGGGGTTTGGAGGTGGTTTTGGGGGGTTAGGGGGGTGGGAGAGGGGTTTTGGGGAGGATGGAGGTGGTTTTGGGGGAATTTGGGGGGTTGGAGGTGGTTATGGGGAAAGTTGAGGGGGAATTGGAGGGGTTGGAGGTGGTTTTGGGGGAAACTGGGGGATTTGAGGGGCAGGGAGAGGGGGTTTGGGGAGGATGGAGGTGGTTTTGGGGGGGAATTTGGGGGTTGGAGGTGGTTTTGGGGGGAATTTGGGGGTTGGAGGTGGTTTTGGGGGGACTTGGGGGGGAATTGGAGGGTTAGGGGTGTGGGAGAGGGGGTTTGGGGAGGTGGAGGTGGTTTTGGGGGGATTTGGGGGGAATTTGGGGGTTTGGAGGTGGTTATGGGGAAAGTTGAGGGGGAATTGGAGGGGTTGGAGGTGGTTTGGGGGGAAACTGGGGGATTTGAGGGGCAGGGAGAGGGGGTTTGGGGAGGGTGGAGGTGGTTTTGGAGGGATTTGGGGGGGAATTTGGGGGGTTTGGAGCCATGGGGGGAAGGTGGAGAGGTATTTTGGGAAGGTCAGGGAGTGTTCGTGAGGCTGGACGAGTGTTTCTGTGGGGACTTGGGGGGAAATTGGGGAGGTTTAGGGGGATATGGGGAGGATGGAGGGGTGTTTTGGGTGTCCCAGGAGGAATTTTGGGCTATCCCAGGTGTATTTTGGGGTGTCCCAGGTGTATTTTGGGGTATCCCAGGTGCATTTAGAGTGTCCCAAGGGACATTTTGGATACCCCAGGGATATCCTGGGCTGCCCAGGGGATATTTTGAGCTTCCCAGGCAGTATTTTGGGGTTCCCAGGGGGTATTTTGGATATCACAGGAATATTCTGAAGTTCCAAGGTGATATTTTAGGGTTCCCAGGGGATATTTTGGGGTGTCCCCGGGGCTCTCACAGGCGGTTCTTCATCTCCTCGGGGGATTTGCGGTGCAGCTCCCGGTACGAGTCCTCGAAGACGTGATCGCGCCGCACGTGCACGGCCATGTCCTCCTTGCGCAGCCCCTCGTCCAGGCGCTCCAGCTCCTGCCTGAAGTACCTGGCCAGGGCAAAAAGGGGGTGTTAAGAGCCCGTGGGACCCCCGAAACCCCCCTCCTGGGACCCCCCCAGGCCACTCACTTGCGCTTGACGTCGAAGTCCAGCACGCGGATGTAGTCGACCAGCACGGCGAAGGGGCCGTCGGCCAGGTGCGTGGTGGACTGCCGCAGGATCTGGTTCAGCACCGTCCGGTGGGTCTCTGGGAGGGGGGGAAAAAGGGGTTTGGGGGTGTCTCCAAATAGGGGAAGCCCCTCCTGGAATGCCCTGTGGTTGTGGTTCTTCAGGAGGGGAGGTTCGTTCCCTTCAGTGTTTGGAAGGTGGTGTTGGCGGCCTCGATCTTGGCTCGCAGCAACTTCGAAGTGTTGAGGGGATCAAAAATCCCCCATATTTGCCCTTCCCAAATTCCTCTTTTCCAAAGACTTGAGGAGCCCACAAATCCACCAAATTTTCACTCCCCAAAGCCTTGGGGCTCCCCCAAACCCCTCCCCAACATCCCCAAAACCCCTCTCAGATCTCTCCAAACCCCTTCCCCACACCCTAAACTCCCTGTGAACCCCCAAACCCAGTCCCCAAAGCTGAGGCTCACCCCAACCCCTTCAAATCCCCCACAAACCCCTTTCTCACACCCCCAATGCCCTTCCCCACACCCCCAATCCTTTTCCCCACACCCTAATTTCACCCAAACCCACTCCCCATGTCCCCAAACCCCCTCCCCACACCCCAAATCCCCCTCACAGACTCTCCAGGCTCCCAAACCCCCTCCCATCTCTTTCCAGTCCCACAACTCCTTCCCCAAACCCCTCCCAACATCCCCAATCCCCCTCCCAGGCCCCTCCAGCCCCACAAACCCCTTCCCCACCCTCCCAACCCCCTAAGCTCCCCCCCTCAACGCCCCTAAACACCCTCCAAGCTGCCTTCAGCCCCCCCAAACACCCTCCCCACACTCCCAATTCCCTTTTCCACACCCTGAGCTCCCCCAAAGCTCCCTCCAATACCCCCAGTCCCCGTCCTGGACCCTTCCAGCCCCCCTAAACCCCCTCCCCACACTCCCAAAGCCCTTCTCCACTTTCCCAATCCCCAAAGCCCCCCGTGAAGCCCCCCGGCTCACCGGCGAAGCGCAGGAATTTCTGCGTGTCCGGGGGCAGGCTGGCCGAGATGTGCATGGCCGAGGGCTCCCGTGAGAAGAAGGGGTCCAGGGCAGAGGGGGTGGCGGGGGTGAGGGGCGCGGGGGACAGCGGGGGTGGCTCGTCCTTGATGTGTGCCAGCTGGCTCTCCCGCGTGTCCCGCACCGGCGGGCGGCTCTCGCGCTCCGTGGCGTGCACCAGGAAAAACGCCTCGACGGCCGGCTGCAGCACTGCGGGACAGGGGTCAGCGGCGGCGGGGGACAGCACGGGGACGGCGTGGGGACAGCACGGGGACAGCACGGGGACAGCACGGGGTCAGCACGGGGTCAGCAGTGGTGTGGGGCAGGGGACAGCGTGGGGACAGGACGGGGACAGCACGGGGACAGCGTGGGGACAGGGTGAGGACAGGATGGGTCAGCACGGGGTCAGCAGTGGCGTGGGACAGGGGACAGCATGGGGACAGCACGGGGTCAGGGTGGGGACAGGACGGGGACAGGACGGGGACAGCACGGGGTCAGGGTGGGGACAGGACGGGGACAGCACGGGGTCAGCAGTGGCATGGGGCAGGGGACAGCATGGGGACAGAGTGGGGAGAGGGGACAGCACGGGGACAGGGTGGGGACAGCACAGGGTCAGTACAGGGCCAGTGGGCAGCGTGGGGCAGGGAACAGCACAGGGACAGGGTGGGGACAGGGTGGGAAGAGGGTGGGAACAGCACGGGGTCAGCAGTGGTGTGGGGCAGGGGACAGCATGGGGACAGGCTGGGGACAACACAGGGACAGCAGCGTGGGAACAGGGACAGGGTGGGGACATTGTGGAGTCAGCGGGCAGCGTGGCACGGGGACAGTGCGGGGTCAGCAGGACGGGAATGGGACAGAGGGACACAACGGGATGGAGGCGGAGGAAAACACCCTGGGATGGGGGGGACACACTGGAATAGGGGAAGGGGACACCCCAGAACTGGGGGGACATCCAAGGATGGGGGAACACTGTGGGGTGGGGGTGGGAACACCCCCTGATGGGGGGAGAACAGCCTGGGACAGGTTCCAGCCCCCCCTCAGGTGGATTTAGGGTCACCCCTATGGTTTTGGGGCCCCTCTATAGATTCCAACCCACTACCCTGGGATGTCGGGTCAGCCCTGTGGTTCTGGGGTTGCCCTATAGAATCCAGTCCACCACGCCAGGATTTAGGGTCATCCCTCTGTTTTTAGGGTTCCCCTATAGAATCCAGTCCACCACGCCAGGATTTAGGGTCATCCCTCTGTTTTTAGGGTTCCCCTGTAGATTCCAGCCCACCACGGCAGGATTTAGGGTCAGCCCTGTGTTTTTAGGGTTCCCCTATAGAATCCAGCCCAGGATTTAGGGTCAACCCTGTGTTTTTAGGGTTCCCCTATAGAACCCAGCCCACCACCCCAGGATTTAGGGTCAGCCCTGTGATTCTGGGGCCCCCCAGGATTTGGGGTGACGCACCGAGCACGGCGTGCTGGTCGTGGGACTCCTCGAGCTCCTTGAGGCACTCTCCCAGCATGTCCCACAGCTCGTCCAGGCTCAGCTGCTCGCTCAGCAGGGGCAGCTCCGGGGGCCGCTCCTCCCTGTCCCTGTCCCTGTCCCCACCCTGTGCGGCCTCGGGGCCTGGGGAGGGACAAGGTCAGGACATCACCGTGTGACCAGTGCCACCCCTCTGGTGACACTGCCCAACCAGTGACACCCCACCAGTGACACTCAACATGACCAGTGCCACCCCACCAATGCCACCCTCCCCACCAGTGCCACCCCACCAGTGACACCCACCCAACCAGTGCCACCCCACCAGTACCACCCAACCCCACCAGTACCACCCCCTGCAGTGATACTGGGATGGCCCCACATCAGCACCAGCCCAGGAATGGGGATGACCCCAGTGGTGGCACTGGGGGTGACTGGGTGACAATGGGGGGCAACTGGGCTGCAGTGGAGGGTGACTGGGTAGCACTGGGAGGTGACTGGGCGGCACTGGGAGGTGACTGGGCGGCACTGGGCTGTACTGGAGGGTGACTGGGCGGCACTGGGCCGTACTGGAGGCTGACTGGGGGGGTTCTCACCCACGTCCTGCGGCGCGGGCGAGGGCTGGTCCACGTCCATGGGCGACTCCTCGCGCCGGGGGACGGCGTCCGCGGGCCCGGCCTCCGACTGGGGGGGACGGCGGCGGCTTTAGGGGGCCGGGACCCCCACAGGGGAGCCCCCAGAGCCCCCCCGGGCTGGGGGGACCCCAAAACATGGGGGGGAAGGGGGCTGGGAGCCGCGGGGGGAGGGGGGAGAAGCGGGAGGGGGATGGGGAGAGGGAGGAAGAGGAGGGGGGGGGGAAGGAGGGGGAGAGTGATAATGAAGATGGAAGAAGATGAAGGAGGAGGATGATGGGGATGAGCAAGAGGAAGGCTGTGGGGGAGTGAAGGCAGGAGGGGTGAGGAAGAGGATGAGGAGGGGATGGGAGAATGAGAACGAGACTGAGGAGGGTCAGGGATGAGAGGATGAGGGGGCACAGGAACAGGAGGAAGAGCAGGAGAGGAGGAAGGGGCAGGACAAGGCTGAGGAGGGGGTGATGAGGATGATGAGGAGGAGGGGAGGGCCAGGGAGGCTGAGGAGGACAAGGAGGAGGTGAGGATGATAGGGATGATGAGGAGGGGGTGAGAATGATGAGGAGGGGGTGAGAATGATGAGAAGGGGATGAGGATGAGGAGAGGAGGGCTGGGGAGGCTGAGGATGATGAGGAGGGAGTGAGGATGATGAGGAGGGGTGAGGATGATGAGTAGGGAGTGAGGATGATGAGGAGGGGAGGGCCAGGAAGGCCGAGGATGACGAGGAGGAGGCCGAAGAGGCCAGGACAGGGCGCAGAGAAGCGGGAGGAAGAGCAGGGCAGGGTGGAGGAAGGCGGCCGTGCTAACCGTGTCTCCCTGCTGCCGCCTCCGGGCCCTCTGGCCCTCACGTACCATTTGTATGATGGCGTCGGCCTCGGCCTCCAGCTGCCGGACGGCGGCCTGGATGCTGCCGGCCGCCCCCAGCCCCGCGGCGCCTGCGGGCACAGCGCGGTCAGCGGTCAGCGCGGACAGCGCTCAGCGGTCAGCGGGGTGGCCGGAGCGGCCCTTACCCAGCCGGCCGGGCTGCTTGGCCTTGCGGTGCGCCCGGCGCGTGTCGTCGCGCAGCTGGATGATGACCTGCAGCACGCGCAGGAAGAAGCGCTGCGTGGACGTCTTGGAGGTCAGCACGGACATGGAGGGCAGCTGCAGCTCCCGGCCGCCCAGAGCGCGCTTCTGAGACGCCACGATGACCACGCTCTCGGCCGTGTCGAAGCTGGGGGGACGGGACAGGGGTCAGGGGTCAAGGGGGGAGCACAGGAATGGCGGGACAGCGGGGAGGAGCAGGGGGAGTGGGCAGTGGTCAGCAGTGGGGCAAAGAGTGGGCAGTGGTCAGCAGTGGGGAGCAGGGGGAGTGGGCAGTGGTCAGCAGTGGGGAGCAGGGGGAGTGGGCAGTGGTCAGCAGTGGGGCAAAGAGTGGGCAGTGGTCAGCAGTGGGGAGCAGGGGGAGTGGGCAGTGGTCAGCAGTGGGGAGCAGGGGGAGTGGGCAGTGGTCAGCAGTGGGGCAAGAGTGGGCAGTGGTCAGCAGTGGGGAGCAGGGGGAGTGGGCAGTGGTCAGCAGTGGGGAGCAGGGGGAGTGGGCAGTGGTCAGCAGTGGGGAGTGGGCAGTGGTCAGCAGTGGGGAGCAGGGGGAGTGGGCAGTGGTCAGCAGTGGGGAGCAGGGGGAGTGGGCAGTGGTCAGCAGTGGGGAGAACAGGGAGTGGTCATCAGCAGGGACAAGGGGGAGTGGACAGTGATTATCAGTGGGGAGTGGGCAGTGGTCATCAGTGGGACCAGGGGGAGTGGGCAGTGGTCATCAGTGGGACAACAGGGAGTGGTCATCGGTGGAGACCAGCAGGAATGGGCAGTGGTCATCACCAGGGACAAGGAGGAATGGGCAGTGGTCATCAGGGGGAAGGGGCAGTTGGTCATCAGCGGGACAATGGGGAGTGGGCAGTGGTCATCAAAAGGGACAACAGGGAGTGGTTATCAATGGGACCAGGGGGAACAGGCAGTGGTCATCAGCAGGGACAGGGAATGGGCAGTGGTCATCAGTGAATTGCAGGACAGTGGTCAGCAGAGGGGACAACTGGGCATGGTGGCACAGTGGTCATCATCAGGGACCCCAGACAGGGACAGAAGAGGTCAGTGGTGCCCAGGACAGGGACAGGAGGTGCCACTGTGCCCAGGACACGTACAGGAGGGGTCAGTGGTGCCCAGGACAGTGACAGGAGGTGCCACTGTGCCCACGACAGGGACAGGAGGGGTCAGTGGTGCCCAGGACAGGGACAGAAGGTGTCACTGTGCCCACGACAGGGACAGGAGGTGTCACCGTGCCCAGGACAGTGACAGGAGGGGTCAGTGGTGCCCAGGACAGTGACAGGAGGGGTCAGTGGTGCCCAGGACAGGGACAGGAGGTGTCACCATGCCCAGGATGGGACAGCAGCCACGCCAAGCCCCGGGGTGAGCGGGCACTCACCGGCTCTGCATTTTGCCCTTGAGCTTGGCGCTGGGGGGCTGCTCCTCGGGGAGCCCCTCAGGGGACGGGGCCTCGAGCTGTGCCCGCCGCTGCTGCTCCAGGTTGTACTCACGGAGCTCGGCCAGCAGCGTCCCTGGGGGGGAGGCATGGGCTGGGACCCCGCTGACCACCCCCACTGACCACAGGGCACCCCCCACTGACCACAGGGCACCCCAGCCCACCCACTTGGGACCCCCCACAACAGTCAGGTGGCCCAGACTCTCTCCAAGAAACCCCTCACACGGGGCCCCCCCTCACCACTCCGGTGGCTCTGATCTCCCCCCCAAGACCCCCTCATTGATCTGGTGACACAGAGATGCCCACCAGGACCCCCCATCTGACACAGGGACCTCCCCCAGGACCCCCCCCCACCAATCCGCTGACACAGGGACCTCCCCCAGGACCCCCCCTCACCAATCTGGTGACACAGGGCCCCCCCAGGACCCCCCCTCACCAATCTGGTGACACAGGGACCTCCCCCAGGACCCCCCCTCACCAATCTGGTGACACAGAAATGCCCCCCA
The DNA here is from genome assembly GCF_036417665.1 of Passer domesticus. NCBI lineage: Eukaryota > Metazoa > Chordata > Aves > Passeriformes > Passeridae > Passer > Passer domesticus. The sequence goes on along the minus strand of NC_087510.1, from coordinate 559,893 downwards.
GGACCCCCCCCTCACCAATCTGGTGACACAGAAATGCCCCCCAGGACCCCCCCTCACTAATCTGGTGACACAGGGACCTCCCCCAGGACCCCCCCCCACCGATCTGGTGACACAGAAATGGCCCCCAGGACCCCCCCTCACCGATCTGGCGGCACAGGGCCCCCCACGACCCCCTCTCATGGATCTGGTGACACAGAAATGGCCCCCAGGACCCCCCCTCACCAATCTGGTGACACAGAAATGCCCCCCAGGACCCCCCCTCACCGATCTGGCGGCACAGGGCCCCCCCCAGCTGCCGGGCCCCGCTGAGCAGCAGCCGCAGCACCGTGTCCCTTGTCCCCGCGTCCCCCCGTGACAGCTGCAGCAGGACATTGGCCGCGTCCTCCAGCCCCTCCTCCGAGCACGAGTGTGATGTCAGCACCTGGGGGGCGCACAGGGTGGCGTTGGGGACACCTGGGGACAGCAGAGGACAGCAGGACACCCCCCGTGCCCAGCCCGGCCCCCCGGTACCTCCACGGAGAGCTGGAGCTGGCTCTCGGTCAGGCCTGTGGCCGCCAGCCGGGGGTCAGGGCCACCCTCGGGGACTTTGGCAGGAGACTTGGAGCTCTTGGCAGGGGCTGGGGACAGCAGGGACACAGCGGTGGGGGTGGTGGCAGTGGGTGGGAGATGCCACTGAGATGCCACCCTCACCCTGCCCAGGCTGCTCCCTGTGCTGTCACCATGTCCCATCCCTGCCACCGCATCCCATTCATGTCCTATCCTCGTATCCCATCCCTGTCCCCATGTCCCCATCCCCATGTCCCCCTCCCCACTCCAATGCCCTCATTTCTGTTCCCATGTCCCCATCTCCACATTCCCATCTTTGTCCCTGTCCCCATCCCCTGTCCCCATCCTTCACCCCTTGTTCCTCTGTTCCCATTCCCTGTCCCCACCCTTGTCCCCTTGCTCCCATTCCCTGTCCCTGACCCCATTTGCTGTCTACCTGTTCCCATTTCCCATCCCTTGTCCCCATCCCTGTCCCCCTGTTCCCATTCCCTGTCCCCATCTGCTGTCCCCCCGTCTCCATTCATCATCCCTTACCCCCATCTCTATCCCCATTTCCTGTCCCCAACCCCTCGTCCCCATGCCTGTCTCCAAGTCCCCAATCCCCTGTCCCTATCCCCATCCCTGTCCCCATCCTCCTGTCTCCCTGTCTCTGTCCCCATCCCTCTCTCCCTGTTCCCCTGTCCCTATCCCCATCCTCCTGTCTCCCTGTCCCCATCCCTGTCCCCATCCCTGTCCCTGTCCCCATCCCTGTCCCCTGTCCCCATATCTCTGTCCCCTGTCTCCCTGTCCCCATCCCCCTGTCCCCATCCTCCTGTCCCCCTGTCCCCATCCTCCTGTCTCCCTGTCCCCATACTCACCCGCGGTTCCTCCAGCCGTGGCCGCTCCTCCTCCTCCTCCGTTGCTCCCCTGTCCCGGGGGGCTCCCGGGGGCTGCGGCCGCCCCCGTCCCCGTCCCACCCCCTGCAGCGGGCGGGGCGGGCGCGGGGGGGGGCGGGGGCTCCGTTCTGGGGCGCTGCCCCCCCCTCGCCGGCCTTGCCCCCCTCGGGGAGGGCGATGGAGATGAGGGACAGGAGGCGCAGCAGCTTCTCGGTGAGGAGGGGGCTGCGGCGGATGACGCCGTGCGACAGCATGTTCATCAGCTGCCCCAGCGGCGACGCCTCCAGGCCCCCCCCGGCCGCCTCGGGCTCGGGGCCCCCCCCGCCGCCCCCCGCCCGCGCCGACCCCTTCCCCTTCCGGCTCACGTTCATGTTGTCCAGCTTGACCAGCAGGTCCCAAAAGTCGGTGGACAAGGAGCCGGATTGGGACTGGGGGGGCGCAGCTTGGGAGGGGGCGCCGGTGGGGGGGGGAGGGGGTGGGGGTGCTGGTGGGGTTTGGGGGGGTGGGGGAGGGCAAGGGCTGCCCCCGGATTTGGGGGGGCCGCGGTCGCGCTCCGGGTCGGTGGCGGGGTCTCGGCCTCGTTGTTGGGTGAAGTGGCTGGGGAAGACCTGGGGGGAGGACAGGGGGGTGCTGATGACCCCAAAACCATCCCAAAACCACCCCAGAGTCCCCTATGCCCCCCTATCCCAGGAGGCCTCAGTCACCCCCAGGCCCCCCACAGGTTTTGGGGATCCTCTCCCTGCCAGGTGATGCTCCCTGTGCCACTGGGAGGGACCCCAAGTGTGGGGAGGGGTCCTCAGTTGTGCCCCCCAGGTGTGGGAATGTTCCAGTGCCCCCCAGAGGCCCCCAGCCAGCCTTTAACGTGCCCTGGTGCACCCCAAAATGTCCCAATGCCCTCCAAAACCTCCCAGGTTCAGGGAACCTCCCAGAAACCCAATAATGGGCTCCAGCATTACCGAATTTCACCTGGAGACCCCCAAACCACCCCTTAACGTGCCAAAAAACCTTTAAGGAACCTCCCAGAAACCGAAAAACATTTCCCAATTTCCCAGATTTCCCCTGGAGATCCCCAAACCACCCCTTAACGTGCCAAAAACCTTCCAGAAACCTCCCAAAAACCCAAGAACGTTCCCCGATTTCCCCTGAAGAACCCCAAACACCTCCCCCCCAGCAGCCCCACCTTGGCCAGCTGGATGAGGGTGTCCAGCACGTGCCGGCACACCACGGGCGCGGCCTGGGGGTGGATGTGGACGGCGGAGCCGGCGGCCGCCGCGTGTTTCTCCGTGTGCTTGCGGCCGGGCACGCGCTGGATCTGGAAGATGTTGGTCCTGCAGCCCAAGGCGGCGTCCATGGACACGGAGAGCCAGGAGAGCTGCCCGGAGCTGCGCGATTCCATGCGGTGCAGCAGGTCCAGCCCGCGCGGCTCCGCGGCAGAGCCGGGCCCGGCGCGGCTCCCGCCGCCTCGGCCCCGCGGCCGCTCCTCGGAGCCCGGCCCGGGGGTCCCGCGGGGGGTCTCGAGGCACAGCTCGCTCTCGCTGCTGCGCTGCAGGATGGACAGCAGGCTGCGGACCACCCAGCCCCGCGTGGGAGCGTGGTAGCAGAGGTTGCGCAGGACGCGGTGCAGGCGGCTGGTGTTCAGCTTGGGCTCGTCCACGAAGAGCAGCACCAGCAGGCAGGACAGAGCCTCGTGGTCCAGCAGCAGCCGCCCGCGCAGGCGCAGCAGGCTGTCCACGCTGCTGCCCGCCGGCCTGGGGGTGGGGGACAGCCAGGAGTGACCCAAAGTGACCCAAAACAGACCCCAAACTGACCCAAACCAGACCCCAAAGTGCTCTGTCCACAATGCCACCCATCGGCCTGGGGATGGGGGATAGCCAGGAGTGACCCAAAGTGACCCAAACCAGAGCACTAAACCAGCCCCAGACTGACCCCGAACTGCCCTGTCCACGCTGCTGCCTGCTGGCCTGGGGGGACAGCCAAGACTGACCCCAAACTGACATAACCAACTCCAAACTGAGTGCCAAAGCAGCCCCAAACCAACACTGAAATGCCCTGTCCACACTGCTGCCCGCTGGCCTGGGGATGTGATAGCCAGAAGTGACCCCAAATGACCCAAAACAGACCCCGAACTGCCCTGTCCACACTGCTGCCTGCTGGCCTGGGAGGACAGCTGAGAATGACCCCAAACTGGCCAAAACCAACCCCAAACTGACCAAAACCGACCCCAAACTGACCTAAACCAACCCCAAACTGCCCTGTCCACACTGCTGCCTGCTGGCCTGGGGACATGGTTATACCCAAATTGATCCAAAACTGACCTCAAACCAACCCCAAAATGACCCTTAAACTGACCCCAAACAGACCCAGACACCCCTGACCCTCTCAGGCTGTCACCCCCACCCCAGAGCTGTGCCCCCACCCCACTGACCTGCTGTGGGTGCCGGTGCCCCCCATGTGGAAGGTGCCCCCCCCTCTGCACCGCCAGCCGCGTGTACTGAACGCCCCGGTTCCCGCTGAGCCGGCTGGTGAACGCTGCGGGGACAGGGACACTGGTGTCACACAGAGGGGACATGGCACAGACTGGGGACACTGGGGACGTGTCACACACCGGGGACACCGGGGATGTGTCACACAGCCAGGACATGGCACGGACTGGGGACACTGGGGACACCAGGGATGTGTCACACAGTCGAGACATGGCACGGACTGGGGACACTGGGGACGTGTGACACACTGGGGACACTGGGGACGTGTCACACAGCAGGGACACCAGGGATGTGTCACACAGCCAGGACAAGGCACGGACTGGGGACACTGGGGACACCAGGGATGTGTCACACAGCCAAGACATGGCACGGACTGGGGACACTGGGGACGTGTCACACACTGTGGACACCAGGGATGTGTCACACAGCAGGGTCAGGGACGTGTCACACAGCGAGGACACCAGAGATTTGTCACACACTGGGGACGTGTTACACACTGGGAACACCAGGGATTTGTCACACACTGGGGACGTGTTACACACTGGGAACACCAGGGATTTGTCACACACTGGGGACGTGTTACACACTGGGGACACCAGGGATTTGTCACACACTGAGGACACGTCACACAGCAGGGACACTGGTGATGTGTCACACACTGGAAATGCCAGGAAGGTGTCACACAGGGGGGACATGGGGAGGTGGAGAGAATCAGGATGGGGACACAGAGAATGGGGGGCCAAAGGGAACTGGGAGGGGACTGAAGGAATTGGCGGGGGGGAGAGAACTGGGGAGGACACAGAATTGAGGACACAAGGAATTGGGGAGAGGGGCAGAAGGAATTGTGGGGGACAGAGAAAATTAGGGGGGCAGAGGGAATTTGAGCTGCAGAGATAATTATGGGGGACAGAGAGGGAATTGGGGGGAACACAGAGGGAATTGTGAGGGACAGAAGGATTTGGGGGGGCAGAATTGTGGGGGACAGAAGGATTTGGGGGGACACAGAGGGATTCAGGGAGCAGAGGGAATTGGGGGGAACACAGAAGGAACTGTGGGGGACAGAAGGATTTCGGGGACACAGGGGGGCAGCAGGACAGATCCCCCCTCACCGGGGCTGCGCAGGATGGCCGAGAGCGCCGAGGTGCTGGAGTGGCCGAAGAGGCGCTCGTGCATGAGCTGCCGCTGCCGCGCCTCCTGCTCGCGCCGCAGCGCCTGCGCCTCGGCCGCGATGTCCGGCGGCATCACGGCCAGCACCGAGTCCTCCATGTCCTCCAGCACCGAGCGCCGCAGCTCGGACGGCAGCGTCTGGATGAACGTCACCGGGTCCATGGGCGCGTCCGAGCCCGTGGCCTGAGCCAGCTCCCGCCGCTGCTGCTCCGCCCGCTGCTGCGCCAGCACCTGTGGGGGACAGCGCTGGGACACGGCCGCGACCGCGGGGACACGGCCCGAGAGGGCACGGCCACATGGGGCGTGTCCCAAAAAGGCCACACCCTGAGAGACCACGCCCCAAAGAGGTCACGCCCTGAGAGGCCACGCCCTGAGAGACCACACCCCAGAGGCCACACCCTGAGAGGCCACACCCCAAAGTGGCCACACCCCTATGGGGATGTGTCCAAAGAGGCCACACCCCTAAGGGACACACCCCAAGAGGCCACACCCCAAGAGGCCACACCCCTAAGGGGACATGTCCCAGAGGTCACATCCCCATGGGGACACACCCCAAAGAGGCCACACCCCCACAGGGACACACCCCAAGGAGCCCACACCTCATAGACACACCCCCAAGAGACCATGTCCCCATGTGGACACACCCTAAAAGGCCACACCCCAGGAGGCCACACCTCCATGTGGACACACCCCAAAGAGGCCACACCCCAAACAGATCACACCCATCCTTTAACCCTACCCCAAGTACACACCCCTCCATTAGCCCCACCCCAAGACCACACCCAACCTGTAGCCACGCCCACCCCATGACCACACCCAACCTGTGGCCCCGCCCACCCCATGACCACACCCACCTCCTCCTGGATGGCCGGGGGCAGCGCTGCCAGGAACTCGGGGCTGACCTCGGTGAGGCCGGGGTTGGCCACCACGGGCGGGGCGGGGCTGGCGGTGGGCGGGGCCCGTGCAGGTGGGCGGATCCCCAGCTGGTTCTGCAGCACCTCCCGCCGGATGTCGTCCGGCAGCGCCGCCAGGAAGGACGGGTCCACGCCCTCGGGGAGGCTGATCCCTGTGACACGTTGGGGACACGTTGGGAACACCCCAGGGAATGGACTGGACCCTTCCAGGGATGCCCTGAAAATCCCTGGAACTCCCAGGGATGTCCCCAAGAAACTTTGGGGACACCTTGAAATCCCTCAGGGACACTTCGAAACCATCATGGACAGCCCTAAAAACCTCTGGGGACACCCTGAGATCCCTCAGGGACACCCCTAAAAACCCCCACGGGGACAGGGGATTCTGGAAGGTGACAGAGGGGACATGGAGGGGTGGGGTGGGGGGTGGCACTGACCAGCCAGAGGAGTCACAGGACCGGCCAGAGGGGACACAGGGGTGTCACTGACCAGTAACAGGGGACACAGGGGTGTGACTGATCACTGACAGGGGACAGAGGTGTCACTGACCAGTGAGAAGGGACAGAGGGGTGCCACTGACTGGTCAGAGAGGGGTACAGAGGTGTCACTGACCACTGACTGGTGACAGGGGGCACAGGGGTGTCACTGACCGGCCAGCGGATCCTCCTCCTCGCTGCTGGTGGACGGCAGCGGCTCCTCCAGGATCCCCCGCGAGTCGGCCCCAGAAATGGCCCCGGCCGAGTCCCGGGTGGATGAACTCTCCGAGGATGAGGCCGGGGGGGAGCTGGGGGTGACATCACAGAGCTGTGACACCAGCGAGGGGGGACACCCCAAAACCATGACACCCCTGTTTCCCACTGACAGAGCAGAGTGGGAAGGGGAAGCTCTCACCTATCGTCCGGAGGCTGAGCGGTGTCAGGGGGGGCGGGAGGGGGTCCTTGGGGGGTTCCAGGGGGGGTTTTGGGGGGCTGTGGGGGCAGGGGGAGCCCCTCCTGACTCTTCCAAGGTGCAGGAAGCCAAACTCGAGGTGTCCATGGGGGACCCCTCCAGCTGGCTGCTCACGGCCGTCAGCGCGTCCGAGTCCTCCGCCCGCTCTGGGGACAGCGACGCTGGGGGGGACACGACACTGGAGCCCCCCCAAATCTGGGGAGACTTCCCCCCACCCCAAAAAGGGGAAAACCCCCAAAAATCCAGGGGATCCCCCCAAAAACCGAGCACTTACTGATGGTGGGGGCGGGTGACAGCTCCATCTGAGTGGCCTCGGCGTCTTGGGGGGGTCGTCCGGGCCCCCCCTCTTCGTGCTCGGGGGGCTGGGGGGGGCGAGCGGGGATTTGGGGGGCTCCTGGGGGGGGGTCTGGGGGGGTCGGCGTCGGTTCCAGCATCACCAGTGTCCGGTGGGGACCGGGAGGGGGGGTCTCTCCCGGGGTCCCGCTGTGTTCTGGGAGGGGGGGTGGGACACACGCAGGGATCAACACTGGGGGGAAACCCAGAAATTTGGTAGCCCCCCCAACCCCGCACCCCAAAACCTCCCTTTTTTCCCCGTTTTGGGGAATCCCAGACATCCAGCTGTGCCCTAAAAATGAGAGGGGGTCCCCAGTGGGGATAGGAGAAGGTGTGGGGGGGAAGGAGATTTATTTTGGGGAGGAAGGAGACAATTTGGGCTAGGACAAAACAATTGGGGAAGAGAAAATTTGGGGGAAGGAGACAATGTAGGGGAAGAGACAATTCTGGGGGTGGGAAGGAAACAATTCAGGGCAGGGCACATCCCACCCCTAGAGCTAAACCACCCCCCAAATTCCATCAACCCCTAAAAAACTCTCCATTCAACCCCTCCCCAAAAACCCCAAAACACCCCTTTAAACCCCTCAAAATCACCAGATTTCCCCATTTTAACCCCATCCTGGATGTGCTGGTGGGGTGAGGGGATCTCTAACCCCCCTCCCCACCGCTGCAGCCCCCCCGGGACCCCCGGGACCCCCCGGCTCCGGCGGCGCGCGCCGCGCGAGGAAGACAGTAGAATGTATAGTTATCTCCGAGACGGGGGTGTGACCCTCCAACTATACAATCTACTACCTCAGCCCGCGCGGCGCCAGCTCCAGGGGGGGATTCGGGGGTTTTTTTGGGGGGGGTCCGGCCGCTGAAAGGTTTGGGGTGTTCCAGGTGAGCTGGGGGGATTTACCTGGGGGGGTGACGTCGGCCGAAGCGGGGCCGGCTTTGGACGCCGCGTCCTGCGGGAGATGGGAAGGTGGGGAATGAAGGAGGGACCCTTCCCCGCGTCCCGGGGAGGTTTTGGGGGGTTTTTTGGGGGTCTCTCACCTGGGCCTCTGCCCCGTCCTTGTCCTCGGGGCCGCGCTCGGCGCCTTTGGCCTCGTCCTCGGCCGCCTGGCGCCGGCGCTTCTCGCGCCGCTCGTCCAGCTCCTCGTCCCGCAGCGCCTCCAGCCGGGCCAGGATGGGCACCTTGACCACTGGGGGGGGAAATGGGGGGTTTGGGGTGTGTGGAACCCCCAGCATGGGCACCTTGACCACTGGGGGGGGAAATGGGGGGGTTTGGGGTGTGTGGAACCCCCAGCATGGGCACCTTGACCACTGGGGGGGGAAATGGGGGGGTTTGGGGTGTGTGGGACCCCCAGCATGGGCACCTTGATCACTGGGGGGAGCTTGGGACCCCCAGGATGGGCACCTTGACCACTGGGGGGGGAATGGGGGGTTTGGGGTGTGTGGGACCCCCAGCATGGGCACCTTGACCACTGAGGAGGGGAAATGGGGGGGTTTGGGGTGTGTGGGACCCCCAGGGTGGGCACCTTGATCACTGGGGGGGGAAATGGGGGGGTTTGGGGTGTGTGGGACCCCCAGCATGGGCACCTTGACCACTGGGGGGGGAAATGGGGGGGTTTGGGGTGTGTGGGACCCCCAGCATGGGCACCTTGATCACTGGGGGGAGCTTGGGACCCCCAGGATGGGCACCTTGACCACTGGGGGGGGAATGGGGGGTTTGGGGTGTGTGGGACCCCCAGCATGGGCACCTTGACCACTGAGGAGGGGAAATGGGGGGGTTTGGGGTGTGTGGGACCCCCAGGGTGGGCACCTTGATCACTGGTGGGGGGAAATGGGGGGTTTGGGGTGTGTGGAACCCCCAGGATGGGCACCTTGATCACTGGGGGGAGCTTGGGACCCCCAGGATGGGCACCTTGACCATTGGGGGGGGCAAATGGGGGGGGTTGGGGTGTGTGGGACCCCCAGGATGGGCACCTTGACCATTGGGGGGGGGCAAATGGGGGGGGTTGGGGTGTGTGGGACCCCCAGGATGGGCACCCAGGCCACTGTCATGGGGAAATCAGGGGGTTTGGGGTGTGTGAGACCTCCTTGACCACTGTGGGGGGGAATGGGGGGGATTTGGGGTGTGTGGGACCCCCAGCATGGGCACCTTGACCACTGGAGGGAGAGGAAGGGTGAGGCTTGGGAGCCTGGGGGCTGCCCGGAGCAGGGGGAGTTCTGGGGGGTCCCAGGGGTCTGGGGGCTGCCCAGGGGGGTCCCGGGGGTCTCACCAGACACGCAGTCGTGCATGCTCTCGGCGTCCAGGACCTTGCACTCCTCGGTCCAGCGCGTCAGGGCCGTGGGGATGCTGGACAGGGTCCCTGGGGGGGGAAGGGAGCTTTGGAGGCTGCAGAGGCCACGCCCCCAAGTGGGACCACGCCCATCTCAGCCCACCCACCCCAAAACTGTCAATCAGCCAAGCCCACTCCCTCCCCCAACTTCCCCATTAAGCCCCACCCCTTTCCCCACATCCCTTAAACCCCACCCACCACACCCCCTTAAGCCACACCTCCTCTTATGACCCTGCCCCTGATGTGTTCCTGTCATGTTTTGAGGGTCTCTCCCTGTCCCCCTGTGTCCCCAGGTGTGCCCACTCGCCTGCCTGGCCGTGGGTGTCTCCCCTGTCCTCAGGTGTGCCCTCACCTGCCTGGCTGTGGGTGTCCCCTCCCCAGGTGCCCCCAGGTGCCCCCAGGTGCCCCCAGGTGTGCCCAGGTGTGCCCACTTGCCTGCCTGGCTGTGGTGTCCCCTCCCCATGTCCCCAGATGTCCCCATGTCCCTAAGTGTGCCCAGGTGCCCCAGGTGTCCCCAGGTGTGCCCACTCGCCTGCCTGGCTGTGGGTGTCCCCTCCCCATGTCCCCAGGTGCCCCCAGGTGCCCCCAGGTGTGCCCAGGTGTGCCCACTTGCCTGCCTGGCTGTGGTGTCCCCTCCCCATGTCCCCAGATGTCCCCATGTCCCTAAGTGTGCCCAGGTGCCCCAGGTGTCCCCAGGTGTGCCCACTCGCCTGCCTGGCTGTGGGTGTCCCCTCCCCATGTCCCCAGGTGCCCCCAGGTGCCCCAGGTGTCCCCAGGTGTGCCCACTCGCCTGCCTGGCTGCCCGCGCTGCCCTGCTCGTGGAAGAAGTCGTCCAGCAGCTCGTCGTCGGAGCGGGCGATGATGTGCACGTCCTCGTTGCCCACCAGCAGCCGCGCCCGGCCCCGGCTCTGCAGCGGGAGGCTGCTGCTCAGCTGCAGGATGTCCGCGGCCGCCGAGGGGCCCAGGAGCCTGGGGAAGGGGCACAGGGGGTCAGGCGGCATTCATGGGGGTGTTGGGGGGGTCTCAGACCCCAGGGTGGGGCTGTGGGACCCCCAGTTGGGGGCACAGCCCGGCTGCTGCTCAGCTGCAGGATGTCTGCAGCCGCTGAGGGGCCCAGGAGCCTGGGGAGGGGGCACAGGGGGTTCAGAGGGGGCACAGGGGGCATTTGTGGGGGTGTTGGGGGGCTCAGGGGGGTGTGGGACCCCCCAGTTGGGGGCACAGCCCGGCTGCTGCTCAGCTGCAGGATGTCTGCGGCCGCCGAGGGGCCCAGGAACCTGGGGAGGGGGCACAGGGGGTCAGGAGGCATTCGTGGGGGTGTTGGGGGACTCAGGGTGGTGTGGGACCCACAGATGGGGTTGTGAGAGCCCCAGCTGGGGCTGCGGGACCCCAGGGAGAGGCTGTGGCACAAGCCCAGGTAGTGGATGGGGATTCCCAGAGGGTTTGGGTGACCCCAAGGGGTCTCTGGGCACTGCCAGCAGTGGTCACTCATGGCTGCAGGATCAGGGGGGGTTTGGGGGTGTTCTCAGGGGGGTTTGGGGGTGTTCCCTGGGGGGTCTGGGTGACCCCAAAGGGGGTTTGGATGACCCCAAGGGGGTTTGGGAGTGTTCCCTGGGTGGATTTGGGTGTTCCCAGGGGGGTTTGTGTGACCCCAAGGGGTCTCCAGACATTCCCAGCAGTGTCACTCACCGCTGCAGGATCAGGGGCGGGTTTGGGGGTGTTTCAAGGGGGGGTTTGGGACAGTTCCCTGGGTGGATTTGGGTGTTCCCAGGGGTATCTGGATGACCCCAAGGGGTCTCCAGACATTCCCAGCAGTGTCACTCACCGCTGCAGGATCAGGGGCGGGTTTGGGGGTGTTCTCAGGGGGGTTTGGGGGTGTTCCAAGGGGGGGTCTGGGGTTGTTCCCAGGGGGTTTGTGTGACCCCAAGGGGTCTCTGGCCACTGCCAGCAGTGGCACTCACCGCTGCAGGATCAGGGGCGGGTTTGGCTGCCGTGCCCCTGGGTAGTGCACGTGGATGGTGTGGCCGGCGTTGGCCGTGAGCTGCCGCAGCGTGCGCTGGCTCCGGCCCAGCCCCTGGGCCAGGCGGGCGCCCCCCGGGCCGGCCCCCAGCCCCAGCCCCCCGTGCTCCGCGTGCCGCACCAGCAGAGGGTGGCTGGCAGGGATGTTCCCGGGGGACGGCGGGATGTCAGCTGGAATGGGGGAAACAGGGGGTCAGACACCCCAAAAAACATGGGGAGGGGGGAAATGGGGGGTCAGACACCCCAAAAACCACAGGGAGGGTGAAAAAACAAGGAGTCAGACACCCCAAAAAGCAGAGGAGGGGGGAAATGGGGGGTCAGACATCCCAAAAACCACAGAAGGGGGAAAATGGGGGGTGAGACACCCCAAAAACCATGGGGAGGGGGGAAATGGGGGGTCAGACACCCTAAAAACCACAGAAGAGGGGGAAAAAAGGGAGTCGGACACCCCAAAAAACAGGGGGAGGGGGGAAATGGGGGGTCAGACACCCCAAAAACCACAGGGAGGGCAAAAAACAGGGAGTCAGACACCCCAAAAACCAGAGGAGGAGCAAATGGGGGGTCAGACACCCCAAAAACAACGGGGAGGGGGGAAATGGGAGGTTAGACACCCCAAAAACCATGGGGAGGGGGAAAACAGGGGTCAGACACCCCAAAAAAAACAGGGAGGAATTGGGAAACACTCCAAAAAACACAGGGACGAATTGGGAAAAATACCCCAAAAATCACGGGGAGGGGAAAACCAGGGGGTCAGACACCCCAAAAACCACAGAGAGGGAAGAAACAGGGACTCAGACACCCCAAAAACCACGAGGAGGAATTGGAGGAAGCACCTCAAAAACCACAGGGAGGAATTGGGAAAAACCCCAAAAATGACAGGGAGGGGAGAAATGGGGGGAATCAGGGGGGAAAACACCCCAAAAACCACAGGGAGACAAAACTGGGGGGCTGTGGGGGAGGGTGTGACCCTTTCTGATCCCCTCAAGGTGACAAATGGAGTGGGGACAGCCCAGTTTTTTCCTCCCAGTGCCCCCCAGTCCCTTCCAATTCCCTCCCAGTCCCTGCCAGTCCCTCCTTATCCCCTCCCTGTCCCTCCCAGTCTTTCCCAATTCCCTCCCAGTCTCTCCCAGTGCCCCCCAGTCCCTTCCAATTCCCTCCCAGCCCCTCCCAGTCTCTCCCAGTTCCCTCCCAGTGCCGTACTGGGGCTGGAGAACATGTTGTCAAACTCAATGATGAGGTCGTCGTCGCGGTCGAAGCGCTCGAAGCGCACGAGGGGCGAGGCGTTCATGTCGGGGTAATCCTCGTCCAGCTCCATCTCTGAGCCATCATCATCATCCTCCTCCTCCTCACCTTCCTCACCCTCCTCATCGTCCTGGCAGGGCCCACCAGGGGGTCAGCAGGCCCCAAATTGGGGGGGGTTTGTCCCAAAATAGCCTTCCCTGATCCAAACTGGGGCATTTTAACCAAAAACAGAACTCCTAACCCAAAACTGGAGGTACCCCTGACCCAAAATAGCACCCTCTGCCCCAAAATTGGGGCATCTTGACCCAAAACAGGGCACCCTGACCCCCAAAATGGCGTACCCCAACCCCAAATGGCATCTCCAGACCCCAAAATTGGGGGAGCTTGCCCTAAAACCGATCACCCCGACCCCAAAAGCCATGCCCTGACCCCAAAACAGGGGCACAGCTACAGAGAATACCCTGTTATTTGATGGACCTCAACCTTTGAGTGTGACCCCTGATATTTTGGGGGCATCCCTGAGTTTTGGAGTGCCCTCAGCGCCCCACCCCCCACCTGATCATCCTCATCCTCCTCTTCCTCCTCCTCCTCCTCATCCTGGCTGTCATCCTCGTCCTCGTTGCTGCCGCTGCTGTCCTCCTCCTGCGTGTGCTCCTCCTCATCCTCGGGGTCCAGGATGTTCATGGAATCTGTGGGGAGGGGGGAGAGGGGGTCTGTAGGACCCTGAGACCCCCCCGGGGACACCCCCAAATCCCTGACCCAAATTTACTCCCTGATCCCATAGGGAGCCCAATGCCCTCAGGTCACTCCAGACCTGTGCTGCCCCACCACAGAGGCCTGGGGACCTCCCAGTGCCTCCCAGTCCATTCCCAGTGCCTCCCAGTCCCTCCCAAACCTCGTGCCCACCTTCACGGTTGGCCTGCAGTGTGGAGGCCTGGCTGAGGTTGGACGGAGCCTCGTCCATCAGAACATCCTCCTGCGACTCGTCCTCGGCCGAGCGGCTCACTGGGGACAGGGGACATGGCCAGGGGTCAGCCTGATGGCCGGGGATCACCCTAATGGCCAGGGGGTCACTCTGATAGCCGGGGGGTCAGCCTGATGGCCAGGGGTCAGCCTGATGGCCAGGGGGGTCACTCTGATAGCTGGGGGTCAGCCTGATGGCCAGGGGTCAGCCTGATGGCCAGGGGGGTCACTCTGATAGCTGGGGGTCAGCCTGATGGCCAGGGGTCAGCCTGATGGCCAGGGGGTCACTCTGATAGCTGGGGGTCAGCCTGATGGCCAGGGGTCAGTCTGATGGCCGGGGGTCAGTCTGATGGCGGGGGTCACTCTGATGGCTGGGGGTCACTCTGATAGCCGGGGGTCAGCCTGATGCCCAGTAGTCACTCTGCTGCCCAGCGGTCACTCAACTGTCCAGTGGTCACCCCAATGCCCAGCAGTTGCTCTATTGTCCAGTGGTCACTCTGCTGCCCAGTGGTCACTCCACTGCCCAGTGGTCACTGCTGTCCAGTGGTCTCTCCAGTGTCCAGTGGTCACCCCAATTTCCAGTGGTCACTCTGCTGCCCAGTGGTCACCGCAATGCCCAGCGCTCACTCTACTGCCCAGTGGTCATCCCAGTGTCCAGTGGTCACCCCAATGCCCAGTGGTCTCTCCAGTGTCCAGTGGTCACTCTGCTGCCCAGTGGTCACCCTGTTGCCCAGTGGTCTCCCAGTGTCCAGTGGTCACTCTGCTGTCCCTCACCGATGATGGTGCTGTTGCCGTCAGCGCCGTCCCTCTCCAGCAGCTCGTCAATGAGATCCTCCAGCTCATTCTCCACCTGGGGGGGGAAAAGGGGGGGTTTGAGGATGCTGGGGGGTACTTGGGGGTCTCGGGGGATTTGGGGAGGGGTCCCTGACCTGCATCTCCTGGGTGCTGAGCCCCTCGGGCTGCCCGGCCAGCACCACCGTGTCCCCCTCGGCCTCGCCGTCCATGTCCCCGTCGGCCGCCTCGGCCTGCGCCGCCTCCGCGTCCTCCCTCGGGGGGCTCGGGGTCCCCGGGGTCCCCTGGGGGACAGGGGTGTCATGGGGGGTGGAGGGGGACAGGGGGGTACCCTGGGGGGCAGGGGGTCATGAGGGGTAGGAGGATAGGAGGGTCCCCTGGGGGGGCAGGAGGGTCACAGGGGGTGGAGAGGGGGACAAGGGAGTCCCCCCAGGGGGTTCACAGGGTGTGGGGGGACAGGGGGGTCTCAGAGGGGGACAGGGAGATACCCCCGGGGGAGACAGGACAGGAGGGTCCCCTGGGACCTGTGACAGGGGGGTCACAGTGTTGGGATGACAGGATGGTCCCCTGGGGGAGCAGGGGGGTTCTCTGGTGGGGACAGGGGTGTCATGGGGTTGGGGGGGGGCACAGGATGGGCAGGGTTGTGGGGGGGACAGGAGGGTCCCCCTTGGGGGCAGGGGGGTTATGGGGTGACCCGGGGGTCCTGGGGGGTACCTCCATCGGGGGGTGCGGACCCCGCCTCGCGGGTGCCCCCGTTGCCCCTCGGCCTTGCTCTTGCTGAGGAGCCCTTGGCCCCGAAGAGCCCGCTGGGCTGGTTCACGATGCGCGACAGCGTCTCCAGCGGCTTCAGCGCCGCGTTCACCGTGTTGGCCATGTTGGGGGCTGGGGGAACAGCGCTGGCACCCCAACTGGCACGGACCCCCAGCCCAGCAGGGACCCCCAAACCCAGCAGGGATCCCAAAATCCAGCAGGGACCCCCAACCCAGCAGGGACCCCTCCCCAAACCCCAAACCCAGCGGGGACCGCCACAAAACCCAGCAGGGACTCACAAAACCCAATGGGGATCCCCAAAACCACCAAGGATCCCGCCCCAAACCCAACAGGGATCCCGAAACCCAGCAGGGACTCACAAAACCCAATGGGGACCCCCAAAATCCAGCAGGGACCCCAAACCCAGCACAGAACCCCCCCAAACCCAGCAGGCACCCCTAAACCCAGCACAGACCCCAAATCCACCACAGCCCTCCTCAACATAACCCAAAACCCCAACAAAGCTCCTCCAAAACCCCTCAAGATCCCAATAAAGCTCCCCTGATACCTCTGAAAACCCCTCAAGACCCCTGAAAACCCTTCAAGACCCCCCCAAATCTCTGAGCACATCCCCCAGATGCCCCTCACCTGGACAGGTCGAGGCTGTGGGGCACACGGGCCAGGTCGTTGACAGCCCCTTCTTGAGGAACAGGCGGATGATGTTGTTCATGCCGTTGTGGGCGGCTTGGCCGCGCTGCTGTAGAAGCTCGAGGTGGACGGACACGACTCCATGATGGTGCTGATGATGCACATGACGGCCTGGAGCCTGCGGGGACAGCACAGAGGTCACTCGGGGGGACAGCGGTCATTCCAGGGGACATCAGTCACTCCAGGGGGACACCGGTCACTCCAGGGGGACAGGGAACGCTCTGGGGGACAGCAGTCACTCCAGGGGGACACCAGTCACTCCAGGGGGACAGGGGACACTCTGGGGGACACCAGTCACTCCAGGGGGACAGGGGACACTCTGGGGGACACCAGTCACTCCAGGGTGGCAGCAGTCACTCCAGGGGGACACCGGTCACTCCAGGGGGACAGCAGTCATTCCAGGTGGACTCCATTCACTCCAGGGGGACAAAGGACACCGGTCATGTTGTGGGGGACAGAGGATGAGAGACTGGTCACCTCGAGGCTGTCTATGCAGTGGCTGCACATTGTCCCCACACTGCCTCCATGCTGTCCCCACATTGTCCCCACACCGCCCCACGCTTCCCCCATGTTGTCCCAAGCTGTCCCCACATCATCCCCATGCTGTCTCCACGCTGCCCCACACTTCCCCCACGTTGTCCCCAGCTGTCCCCACACTGCCCCTACATTGTCCCCACACCACCCCATGCTTCCCCCACGTTGTCCCCATGCTGTCCCCACACTGCCCCACACTTCCCCCACTGTCCCCAGCTGTCCCCACCATTGTCCCCACACCGCCCCACGCTTCCCCCGTGTTGTCCCCACATTGTCCCCAGCTGTCCCCACGATGTCCCACGTTGTCCCCAGCTGTCCCCAGACCTGGCGTGTTTCTCGGTGCTCTCGGCCATGGCCAGGGCGCGGCCGAGGGCGGCCTTGACCCTCGTTGACCAGGGCCACCTGGGCATCGGTGCCGCTGCCGGCCGCGGCCAGGCTGGCCAGGAAGAGCCGCGCCAGCGCCGGCGTGTCCTTGTCCTCGGCGTTCTGCTGGTGGGGCAGCAGGTGGTCCAGGACAAAGGCCAGCACGCTGCAGTCCTGGGGGGACACAGGGGTCACACGCTCTGACCACAGCCAGGGGACAGAGGGAACCTGGGGGGCCTTTAGGGTAAGGGGACAAGGGGACCCTCAAGCACAGGGGACAGGACTGAGGGGTTTGGGGGGTCAGGGGTCCTGCTCAATGAGGTGACAGGGGACCCCAAGTTATGGGGGACAAGTGAGCCTTGAGCACAGGGGACAGGGGAACAAGGGACCCTAACAATCAAGGTGACAAGGCACCCTTCTACAAGAGGTGACAAGTAACACCCCTCCCTGAGGTGACAGCAGACCCCAAAGCACAGAGGAGTGACAGAACTCCCCCATGCACACCCTGATAGGAACACAGCTCACTGGTGACAGCAGCCACCCTTGTCCCTGTCCCTCCTGGTGGCCGTGTCCCTGCGGTGTCACCTCCTTGATGAGCTGGGACTGCCCCTCCCGGCACACCCCGACAGGGACATGGCTGCCCTGTCCTTGTCCCTCTGGTGGCCATATCCCCATGGTGTCACCTCCTTGATGAGCTGGGACTGCCCCTCCCAGCACACCCTGGCAGACACACGGCTGTCCCTGTCCCCCAGCCCCCTCTGGTGGCCTGTCCCCGCGGTGTCACCTCCTTGATGAGCTCGGACTGGCCCACGCTGTAGCTGTAGTTGGCGATCAGGGCGGCGATGCCCACGTAGGAGCGCACCAGCTCGGCCAGCAGCCGCAGGATGGTCGAGGTGGGGCATCAGGGGCTTGGAGCCCCGCGCCCGGCCCCGCTCCTCCCCACGCTCCCCCTCCTTCTCCTTGCGGCCCTCGCGGCCCTCCTCGGGGCTGGATGCTGTGGGGGACACGGGGACAGCGTCAGGGGACACGGGGACATCACCAGGGGACATGGGGACAGTGTCAGGACAGGGAGACAGAATCAGGGGGCAGTCAGGGAACATGAGAAAGCAGGGGATCACAGAGGGGCACCATTAGGGGGTGCAGAGGGCGGGAGGGATGGAGAAAGTCTCAAAGACACACAGGGGACCTCAAGGACCTTGGGGACATGGAGGGGACAGTTGGGAACGCAGGGACAGGAGGGGCTCAGGGGACTGGATGGGCTGGAGGACCTTGGGGACACAGAGGGGACATCGGGATGCGTGGGGATACAGAGATGTTGGGGGGGCTTGGAAATATCAGGGTTACGGGGACATGGGGGGGGATATCAGGACACATGGGTAAGGAGGGGACAGCATGGGGCACAGGGACACGGCAGAGACACCAAGGGACTCGAGGGGACAGTGTCACCTTCTCCCTGGGGGGTTCCCGAGGGTGGCGTCCTCTGCAGCAGCTCCGTCAGCAGCAAAAACCTGGGCCTGGGGGAACAGTGGGGAATCAGAGCCTGGGTCCCCCAAAACCCCACAGACCCCCCAAAACCACCCGAGCCCTCCCACCCTCCAAATCACCCCTCAGCCCCCCAAACCCCTCTACATCTCCTTCCAGCTGCCCCAAATCCCCTCCCAGCCTCCCCAAACTGCCCCCTAGCCCCCCCAAACCACCCCTCAGCCACACAAATCCCCTCCAAGCCCCCCCAAACCACCCCCAGCCCCCCCAGGACCCCCCCCCCAGACCACCCATACATTGATGGCGAAGCCGGCAGGGGGGTCGAAGTCGGCGGGGGGGCGGGGCGGGTGAGGCTGCGGTACTGCTGGTACATGTCGTCCCCAATGTCCGACAGCAGCTGGCTCACCTCGCTGGGCGCCGCGCTCTTGGGGTCCCCCTTGTCACCTGAGAGGGGACATGGTGCTCAGGGGGGGACAGGGGGCACCCCCAGAGGGGCTGAGGATGCCTGGGGGATGGGGCACCCTAACTGCTCCCTAATACAGACACCCCAATTCCATCCCTATATGGACACCCCGATTCTCCCTATATGAACACCCCAATTTTCCTATATGGACACCCCAATTCTCCCTATATGAACACCCCAATTTTCCTATATGGACACCCCAATTTCCCCTATGTGAACACCCCAATTCCATCCCTATATGGATACCCCAATCCTTCCCTACTGGAACACCCCAATCCATCCCTATATGGACACACCCGATTCTCCCTATATGAACACCCCAATTTTCCTATGTGGACACCCCAATTCCATCTCTATACAAACACCCCAATTTTCCTATATGGACACCTCCATTCCTTCCCTACATGGACACCCCAATTCCTCCTATACCCCCATTGTGGGGGTTCCCCAAGTCCCCCAAGGGACACCCACAGGGGCATGGTGGGCACTCAGGACATTGCACAGGACACCCCAATTCCTGTTCCATGTCCACCCCACTCCTCCCTCTGCCCCCAAACCTCCCTGGGAGAGTCTGTCCTATCCAAAGTCCCCCAAATCCTTATCAGAGTCTGGCAGACACCCAGGACATTGCACAGGACACCCCAATTCTTGCTCCACGTGCCTCCCACTCCTCTCTCTGCACCCCAAACTTCTCTGGGCGCATCTCCCCCCATTGTGGGGGTTCTCCAAATCCCCCAAGTGACACCCACAGGGGCATGGTGGGCACTCAGGACATTGCACAGGACACCCCAATTCCTGCTCCATGTCCACCCCACGCCTCCCTCTGCTCCCCCCGAGCCCCCCCAGCCCCCTGAGCCCCCCGTACCCTCATCAGGGGCGTGGTAGGCGGCCAGGGCGTTGAGCATGTCGTAGATGACGTCGCGGATGGGCTCGGGGATGGGCGGCAGCGCGGCCGCCTTGGCCGGCGTGGTCTTCACCAGCTGCACCGCGTTGGGCCCCTTGATCCGCAGGTTCTCGAACTCGTCGTCAGAGGCTGGGAAATTGGGGGGAAACGGGGGGAAATGGGGGGGTCACGGATATGGAGGATCCTCAGCGGTGTCAGGTTGGGGATGAGATGAGATGGGATGCTGGTTTTTGAGGGGTGGAGGCACCTCTGGGACCCCCATTCTGAGAGACCCCTGTTCTGAGGATAAGAGGACTCCTGGGACCCCTTTTTTGGGGAGAGAAGCAGACCTGGGACCCCAATTCTGAGGGTGAAGTGACCCCATTTTTGGGAGATAAAGGCACCCCTAGGACCCCTGTTCTGAGAGACCCTTGGAACCCCATTTTTTGGGGATAGAAGCACCAAGGGACCCCCTCCAGGAATCCTCCCAGAACCCCATTAGAGATGCCAGGGACTCCGAGGATTCCCCCCATGTCCCCGTCCTCCCTCCAGGATCCCCTCTCCACATCCCAGCCCACCCTCCAAGAGCCCCCCCACGTCCCAGGCTCCCCTCCAGGAGCCTGTTCCAGGCACCAAGACCCTCCCCAGTATCCCTCCTCACATCCCAGCCCACCCTCCAAGAGCCCCCCCATGTCCCAGGCTCCACTCCAGGGGCCTGTTCAGGTACCAAGACCCTCCCCAGGATCCCTCATCACATCCCAGACCCCACTCCAGGATCTCCCCCATGTCCCAGGCCTCCCTCCAGGAGCCTGTTCCAGGTACCAAGACCCTCCCCAGGATCTCCCCCGTGGTCTCACCGGTGCCGGAGCCGCGCGGCGCGGGCAGGGCGATGCGGATGCAGCCCGTGGCCACCTCGGTGAAGACGTGGGGGCTGCGGCAGGCGGCGGGGCCCAGCACACGCAGGATGTAGTTCACCTCCCGTGAGCCCAGGCTGCCTGACACCACCCCCGAGGTGGTGCTGCCCGCCCCGCTCGTGGCTGCTGACCGCACCACCTGGGCACGGGGACATGGCGGGGACACCGTGGGCACGGGGCCAGAGGGGCACCCCCAGGAGAGCTTCCTGTGGGAGCCTGGAGCCCCAGAGCTGCAGAGCCCTCCTTGGCCCTGCTGGCCCAATGGAGCCAATTTCCTTGTGCCCACAATCCCCAGTTCCCTGATCCCCTTGTCCCCAATGTCCCCTGGACTCCCAATTCCCTGATCTCCTTGTCCCCAATGTCCCCTGGACTCCCAATTCCCTGATCTCCTTGTCCCAAATGTCCCCTGGACCCCCAATTCCCTGATCTCCTTGTCCCCAATGTCCCCTGGACCCCCAATTCCCTGATCTCCTTGTCCCAAATGTCCCCTGGACCCCCAATTCCCTGATCTCCTCGTCCCCAGTGTCCCTTGGACCCACAATTCCCTGATCCCCTTGTCCTCAGTGTCCCCTGCACTCCCAATTTGCTGATCCTCTTGTCACCACCACCCCCAGTTCCCTGATCTTCTTGTCACCAGTGTCCCTTGGACCCCCAATTTCCTGATCCCCTCTCCCCCAGCCCCCCAACTCCCCCTCTCCCTTTATCCTCCAGCCCCTCAATCCTTTCTCCCCCAGCCCCCCAATTTCCTCTCCCCTCATTCCCTAGCCCCCCAGCTCCTCTCTCCTCTCCCCCAGCCCCCCAATTTCCTCTCCCCTCATTCCCTAGCCCCCCAGCTCCTCTCTCCTCTCCCCCAGCCCCCCAATTTCCTCTCCCCTCATTCCCTAGCCCCCCAGCTCCTCCTTCCTCTCCTCCAGCCCCCCAATTTCCTCTCCCCTCATTCCCTAGCCCCCCAGCTCCTCTCTCCTCTCCCCCAATTTCCTCTCCCTTTCTTTCCCAGCCCCCCAATCCCCTCTCTCTTTATTCCCCTCTCCCCCAGCCCCACAGTCCCCCTCTCCCCTCACCCCCAGCCCCCCAATTCCTCTCTTCCTCCATTCCCCTCACTCCCAGCCCCCCAACTCCTCTCTTCCTCCATTCCCCTCACTCCCAGCCCCCCAATTCCTCTCTTCCTTCATTCCCCTCACTCCCAGCCCCCCAACTCCTCTCTTCCTTCATTCCCCTCACCCCCAGCCCCCCAACTCCTCTCTTCCTTCATTCCCCTCACCCCCAGCCCCCCAACTCCTCTCTTCCTTCATTCCCTTCACCCCCAGCCCCCCAGTTCCCTCTTCCCTCTCCCTTTATCCTTTAACCCCCTCTCCCCCAGCCCCCCAATCCCCTCTCCCCCTCCCCAGCCCTCACCTTCTCCATGGTGTGCCGCAGCGTGCAGGGGTCCTCGATGATGTGCCGGAAGAGCAGCGTGACCAGCGGGGTGAAGCCGGTGAAGCCGGAGCTCTGCGTGAGCGCCAGGATGGTGCGGGTGGAGCGCAGCTCGGCGAACAGCAGCGCGTGCTTGTGCTGCCGCGTCAGGCGCAGGCACAGGCGCAGCGTGGCGTGCAGCGTGTCGGGGTCCACCGGCACCCCCAGCATGCTGACGCACGCCCGCAGCACGGCCGGCACCGCCTCCTCCGCCAGGCCCCGCACCGGAGCCTCGGCGTCGGCGTCCTCCCGCGGCTCCTCGGGGGTCGGCGTGGGGCAGGGAGGGGATGGGCAGGGGGCGGTGGGAGTGGTGGTGGTGCTGGTGGTGGTGGTGGTAGAGGGGGGGTCTTCGTCTGTAGAAGGGGGGTCTGCAGCTGTGGGGATGGGGAAAGGGGTGAGGAGGGTGGTTTTTGGGGGGTGGGTATGGCTGGGGGGTCTGGGGCACTTATTTGTGGCCCCTGTGACCCCACCATGACCATTCTGACCCCACCATGGCCATTCTAACCCCCTAATGACCATTCTGACCCCACCATGACCATTCTGACCTCCCATGACCATTCTGACCCCACCATGGCCATTCTGACCCCCCATGACCGTTCTGACCCCACCGTGACCATTCTGACCCCCCATGGCCATTCTGACCCCCCATGGCCATTCTGACCCCACTTTGACCATTCTGATCTCACCATGACCATTCTGACCCCACCATGACCCCCCAGACTCTGCCAAAACCCCTCCAAGCCCCCCTGACATTTCAGACCCCCCCAAAACCCCTCAGACTCCCCCATGACCCCTCAGACTCCCCAAAACTGCTCAGATCCTCCCAAAGCCTTCAGACCCGCCCTCCATGATCCCTCAGACCCCCCCCCCAGCCCCATACCGGGGGTCTCATCCTTGCTCTTCCCGTCGGGGTCCTCGGCCCCCCCCTCCTCGCGGCCCTTCCCGGCCCGGGGGGGTCTCAGCAGCGTCAGCATCACCGGGCGCCGGTTCCCGGTCTCCTCATTCACCTGGGGACACCAGGGGGTGACAGGGGTGACACTGGAGCCCCTCCTCATGGGGAGACACCAGGGGTGTCCCTCTGCCATGGGGGGATTCCCCCATTCCCACAAGGTGACACCAGCAGGGTGTTCTCTGTAGTGTCAGCCATGTTCCCCTGTGCTGGGTGGCACCAGGGGGTCTGTCCCCTACCTTTAGGGGTGTGCCCCCTGCCCTCGGTGACCCTGGGCTGTGTGTCCCCCTGCCCTCGGTGACCCTGGGCTGTGTGTCCCCCTGCCCTGGGTGACCCTGGGCTGTGTGTCCCCCTGCCCTGGGTGACCCTGGGCTGTGTTCCCCTGCCCTGGGTGACCCTGGGCTGTGTTCCCACGCCCTGGGGGGCTGCATCCCTGTCACCCTGGGCTGTGTCCCCATGCCCTGGGCTGTATCCCTGTGCCCTGGCTGCCCCTAGGGCCATGTCCCCACACCCCAGGGCTGTGTCCCTGTGCCCTGGCTGACCCCAGGCTGTGTCCCCTGCCCCCTAGCCCCTGCCCAGCCCCTCACCTGCACCATGGTGGTGAACCGCACGGTGCAGCGGTGTGTCCCCACACCCCAGGGCTGTGTCCCCGTGCTCTGGCTGACCCCAGCCCTGTCCCCAGCCCCTCACCTGCACCATGGTGGTGAACTGCATGGTGCAGCGGTGTGTCCCCACACCCCAGGGCTGTGTCCCCATGTCCTGGCTGACCCCAGCCCTGTCCCCAGCCCCTCACCTGCACCACCATGGTGGTAAACTGCACGGTGCAGTGCCATGTCCCAGTGCCCCAGGGCTGTGTCCCCATGCCCCCCAGCCCCTGCCCAGCCCCTCACCTGCACCATGGTGGTGAACTGCACAGTGCAGCGGTGTGTCCCCATACCCCGGGGCTGTGTCCCCATGCCCCCCAGCCCCTGCCCAGCCCCTCACCTGCACCATGGTGGTGAACTGCACGGTGTAGCGCCGCCGGCCGGCCGTGAAGCGCACGCTGGGCTCCCCGGCCCTCCAGGCCGCGTCGATGGTGCTGTTGTTGCTGGCGCTGTAGCTGCACCAGCGGCCCGAGCGGTCGTCAAACCAGCGCCAGTTGTTCCCAGTGGCCTGCAGGTACTGGGGGGGGGCACGTGGGGAAGTGGGGGTCAGCAGCTTGGAGCTCCTTGTGTGCCCCCCAAACCCCGCTCGGGGCAGCGCTGGGTGTGGTGGGGTGGTGGTCACTGTGCCCATCGCAGGGACACTGCGTGCCCCCCAGGATCCTGTGTGTCACCCCAGACCCTGCGTGTCACCCACTGTGTCCCCCAGGGATCTGTGTCACTCCCTGTGTGTCCCAGGACTGTGTGTGTCACCCTATGCTACCCCCTGTGTCCCCCAGGACTCTGTGTGTCACCCTCTATGTCCCCCAGGATCCTGTGTGTCACCCCAGACCCTGCGTGTCACCCACTGTGTCCCCCAGGGATCTGTGTCACTCCCTGTGTCCCCCAGGACTCTGTGTGTCACCCCCTATGTCCCCCAGGACTCTGTGTGTCACCCCGTGTCACCCCAGCTGCTCCACCTCCATCCCAGCCCCACCACATGTCCCCAGGAGCCCCCCCATGTCCTCTCCCAGCCCCTCCAAGCCCCCCAGGACACCCCAAAATTCCCCCCCAGCCCCCCCACCTTGTTCATCTGCGCGCGGCGCTTGGAGGACACGGCCGTCTTCTCATAGAAATCAATCAGCAGCAGCACAGGGGTGATCCACCTTTTTTTGGGGGGGAAAGAAGAGCCATGAGAGCATCCATGGGGGGTTTTGGGGGTGGTTCTGGGGGGTTTGGGAGGGGTCACTCCTTACTTGGGGGTCTGCACCTCCTTGTGCTCCTTGGCAGCCTGCAGGCAGGGCTGCACCACCTCCAGCAGCTTGATCAGCACGTCCAGCACGCAGCTGGACTCCACCACACGGGCACAGGGCAGCTTCAGCTCCTGGGGCACCCCAAAAACATCAGCACCCCAAAAAACATCCCAAACAACCCCAAAAACCCGACCAAAATATCCAGAAACAGCCCTGAAATATCCACAGAAACAGCCCCAAACCAGCACGCAGCTGGACCCCTCCAAGGGGGCACGAGGCAGCTTCAGCTCCTGGGGCACCCCAAAAACATCAGCACCCCAAAAACTATCCCAAACACCCCCAAAATACCCTCAAAATCACCCCAAAACTCAGGATTTTTGGAAAATGAGCTACCTCTGGAAAACACCTGGCATATTTTGTGAGGGACATGAGGGACATGAGGCCCAGGGACTCTGGGGTGTTCCCCCGAAGTTTTGGGATGCCTCCCCAGGTTTTATGGCACCCCTTCCAGCTTTTGGGGTCACTACCCAGATTCTGGGATCCCGCCCCAAAGTTTTGGGCTTCCTCCCCCCCAAGCTTTTTAGCCCCCCCCCCCAAGGTTTTCTGGACATTCCCCCAGGTTTTGGGCTACCACCCCCAGGTTTTGTGGTCACTCCCCTAAGTTCTGGGGTCACTCCCCCAGGTTTTGGGGTCACTCCCCCAGGTTCTGGGTTAACCCCCCCAGGTTTTGGGTTACCACCCTAAGTTTTGGGGTCACTCCCCCAGGTTTTGGGGTACCTCGAAGAGCAGGGTGAGCAGCAGGATGCGCGTGGCCAGGTTGGAGGCCTGGGGCAGGGTGGCCATTTGGCTGATCCACTCTGACACCGTCTTGGTGTCGCTGGTGGTCAGCGGCACGGCCGCCTTGATCAGGACATCGGCCGCCTCCCACACCTGGGGGACAGGGGTCAGTGGGTCAGTGGGGGTCAGGGGTCAGTGAGGGTCAGGATGGTCACTGGGGTTCAGGGGTCACTGGGATCAGTGGGGTTCAGGGGTCAGTGGGGTTCAGGATGGTCACTGGGGTTCAGGGGTCACTGGGATCAGTGGGGTTCAGGGGTCAGTGGGGGTCAGGATGGTCAGTGGGGGTCAGTGGTCAGTGGGGGTCAGGATGGTCACTGGGGTTCAGGGGTCAGTGGGGTTCAGGATGGTCATTGGGGGTCAGTGGGGGTCAGGATGGTCACTGGGGTTCAGGGGTCAGTGGGGTTCAGGATGGTCATTGGGGGTCAGTGGTCACTGGGGTTCAGGGGTCACTGGGGTTCAGGGGTCACTGGGGGTCAGTGGGGTTTAGGGTGGCCAGTGGGGCTTAATGGGGGTTAGAGTGGTCAGGGGGGCACCTGGCACACCTGGGGGTTCAGGGGGTCCCAGGGCTGGTTCAGGGGGGGTTGGGGCACATTTAGGGGTCTCAAGGTGGGTTTAGGGCTCTGTACCTGCTGCACCACCGAGCACTGAATTTGAGCACTGAGTCCCAGTAGGCCGGCCATTGTGGCACACGGCCATCATTGGGGTCAGGGGTCTCGGGGTTGGTTTGGGGGTCTCGAGGTGGGTTTGGGACAGGTTTGGGGCAGGGTTAGGCTGGGTTTAGGGTGTGTTCAGGGCTCCATACCTGCTGCACCACCTGTTTGAGCACGCTGTCCCGGTAGGCCGGGCCGTTGCGGCGCACGGCCATCATTGGGGTCAGGGGGCTTGGGGTTGGTTTGGGGGTCTCAGGGTGGGTTTGGGGCAGGTTTAGGGGTGTCAGGGCAGGTTCAGGGTGGGTTTGGGGCAGGTTTAGGGTGTGTTCAGGGCTCCATACCTGCTGCACCACCTGTTTGAGCACGCTGTCCCGGTAGGCCGGGCCGTTGCGGCGCACGGCCATCATTGGGGCCAGGGGTCTCAGGGTGGGTTTAGGGCAGGTTTAGGGGTGTCAGGGCTGGTTCAGAGTGGGTTTAGGGCAGGGTTAGGCTGAGTTTAGGGTGTGTTCAGGGCTCCATACCTGCTGCACCACCTGTTTGAGCACACTGTCCCGGTAGGCCGGGCCATTGCAGTGCATGGCCATCATTGGGGTCAGGGGGCTTGGGGTGGGTTTAGGGCAGGTTTAGGGGTGTCAGGGCAGGTTCAGGGTGGGTTTGGGGCAGGTTTAGGGTGTGTTCAGGGCTCCATACCTGCTGCACCACCTGTTTGAGCACGCTGTCCCGGTAGGCCGGGCCGTTGCGGCGCACGGCCGTCATCAGCAGGTCGCAGACGCGGTACACGGTGTCGGGCAGCTCGTCCAGCAGCTGCGAGCAGCCCGGCAGCATGGAGTCCGTGAAGGCCCCGAGCTCGGCCGCCTCCAGCGGCTCGGCCCCCTCGAACTTCTCCAGGCACTTGGCCTCCTCCTCCTCCTGCCGCTCCCGCGCCCGCCGCTCCTCCTCCTCCTTGCGGCACGCGGCCTCCTGGGGGGGTAAATGGGGTGAGGAGGGGGGATTTGGGGGAGAAATGGGGTTTGGGGCAGGGAAATGGGGGTTTGGGGCAGGGAAATGGGGAAGAAATGGGGGAGAAATGGGGGTTTGGGGCTGGGAAATGGGAGAGATACGGGGGTTTGGGGGGAGAAATGGGGGTTTGGGGCTGGGAAATGGGAGAGATACGGGGGTTTGGGGGGAGAAATGGGGGTTTGGGGCTGGGAAATGGGAGAGATACGGGGGTTTGGGGGGAGAAATGGGGGTTTGGGGGGAGAAACGGGGGTTTGGGGCAGGGAAATAGGGGAGAAATGGAGGTTTGGGGCAGGGAAATAGGGTTTGGGGCAGGGAAATGGGGGAGAAATGGCAGTTTGGGGGGAGAAATGGGGGTTTGGGCCAGGAAAATGGGGGTTTGGGACAGGGAAATGGGGGGTTTGGGGCAGGGAAATGGGGGGTTTGGGGCAGGGAAATAGGGGCTTGGGGCAGGGAAATGGGGGAGAAATGGGGGTTTGAAGGAGAAATGAGGGTTTGGGGCAGGGAAATGGGGGTTTGGGGCAGGGAAATGGGGGAGAAATGGGGGTTTTGGGATAGGAAACAAGGATCTGGGATGGGAAATGGGGGTTTTGGGGGTCCCACCTCTGGGGACTCGGCGCGTTGCTCCATGGGGATGTCCTGGCCCAGGGACATGGCGATGGCTCTCATCATCTGATCCTCCTCTGACATGCTCAGGTCCTGGGGGGCAGCGTCAGGGGCTGCAGAGACCCCCTCCAAACCACCCCAAAACGCCCCAGGAACTCCCCTCCCACAAAACACTCAAGACACCAAAAAACCCCTCAACCACCCAAACTCCCCCAAAACTCCCCCAACCACTCAGGACCCCCAAAAACCCCTTAAATTCCCCCATTTTCCCTTCCCCTGCTCCAGGACCTCCCCAGCCCCACAACTGACCTGTGCTGACTCCCCCAAACCTCTCCCTGTACCCCTCAAGCCCCTCCTCGTGCCCCCAAACCCCTCCAGGACCCCCCAAACCTCCCCATTTCCCCTTCCCCTGCCCCAGGCCCCCCCGTTGTGCCCCCCCAGCCCCACTGACCCGTGCTGAGCCCCCCATGAGCGGGGGTGGGTGGGTGAGCAGGTACTCCGTGGCCTGCTCCATGGTGTTGGTGTTGAGCAGCGCCTCCATGGCGTGTTCCCGGGAGAAACCCATGTCCATCAGCTGGGGGGGCACACAGAGGGGTCAGGGGGGCACAGGGAAGGGTTTGGGAGGATTTGGGGGCACAGGAAAGGGATGGAAGGGCACAAGGAGTGGTTTAGGAAGCATAAGGAGAGATTTGGGGGGTGCAGAGAGGGATTTGGGGGGCACAGGAAGGGGTTTGAAGAAGCTTTGGGGGGACCCCCCACCACCCATTTTTCCATCCTGCCCCATTTCCCCATTCCACTCCCCCATTTTTCTATCCCACACCCCCTATTTTTTGCCCCACTTCTGGTTTTGGCCTCCCAACCCCCATTTTTTGAGCTCCAAACCCCCCATTTTTCCATCCAACTTCCCTTTTTTCCATCCCACCCCTCAGTTTTTGAGCTCCCACTCCCCATTTTTTTATCCCACCACATTTTTCCCTCCCACCCCCATTTCTTTCCATCCCACCCCCATTTCTCCATCCCACCCCCCATTTCTTTCCATCCCACCCCCATTTTTCCCTCCCACCCCCTTCTCCATCCCACCCATTTCTCCATCCCACTCTCCATTTTTTTGTCCCACCCCCCATTTCTATCCATTCCACCCCCACTTCTCCATCCTACCCCCCATTTCTTTACATCCCACCCTCCACTTTTCCATCCCACCCCCATTTCTCCCTCCCACCTCCCACATTTCTCCATCCCACCCCCATTTCTATCCATCCCACCCCCATTTCTATCCATCCCACCCCCATTTCTCCATCCCACCCCCATTTCTATCCATCCCACCCCCATTTCTCCATCCCACCCCCATTTCTCCATCCCACCCACATTTCTCCATCCCACCCCCATTTCTATCCATCCCACCCCCATTTCTATCCATCCCACCCCCATTTCTCTGTCCCACTCCCCATTTTTTTGTCCCACCCTCCATTTCTTTCCATCCCACCCCCATTTCTCCATCCCACCCCCACTTCTCCATCCCCCCTCCATTTCTTTCCATTCCACCCCCATTTTTCCCTCCCACCCCCCATTTCTCTGTCCCACTCCCCATTTTTTTGTCCCACCCTCCATTTCTTTCCATCCCACCCCCATTTTTCCCTCCCACCCCCCATTTCTCCATCCCACCCCCATTTCTCCATCCCACCCCCACTTCTCCATCCCCCCTCCATTTCTTTCCATCCCACCCCCATTTCTCCATCCCACCCCCATTTTTTTCTCCATCCCACCCCCATTTCTCCATCCCACCCCCTATCCCCCATCCCCACACCTGCTGCAGCTGCTGCTGGTTGACGTGGGGCTCCCTGCGGGCCCCCCCCTCGTCGCCCCCGGGCTCGTCGGGCGCGGGCCCCTCTCTCTCGCGGCCCAGGCGCTCGCGCAGCAGCGGCTCGGCCCGCAGGATGTGGCACAGGATGGCCAGCATGGACTCGGCCATGCGCCCGCCGTACACCTTCAGCGGCCGCCGCTGCCACAGCTGCTTGATGCAGGCGAACGCAGCCTGGGGACACCGAGGGGACACGGTGGGGACACGGGGATATGGTGGGGAGAGAGTGGGGAGACAGTGGGGCCATGTGTTTTGGGGTGGGGGGGAAATGGTGATCACCCCCCAACAACCCCACTCCCCTCCCCAAACCCCATTTCCCTTCCCCAAAAACCGTTTTTCTCTCCAAACCCCATTTTACCTCCCCGAACCAGATTCCCCTCCCCAAACCCCATTTTTCTCCCCCCAAAACCCATTTTAACTCACCAACCTCATTCCCCTCCCCAAACCCCATTTCCCTTCCCCAAACCCCATTTTGCCGCCCCAAACCCATTTTCCCTTCCCAAACCAGATTCCCCTCCACAAACCCCATTTTTCTCCCCCCAAAACCCATCTCCCCCCCAATCCCCATTTTCCCTCTCCAAACCCCATTCTCCTCCATAAACCGCATTTCCCCCCCCAAAACCCATTTTTCCTCACCAACCCCACTCCCCTCCCCAAACCCCATTTCCCTTCTCCAAATCCCCCACTTTTTCCCTCCCAAAACCCATTTTTCTCCCCAAAACCCTTTTCCCCCCCAAACGCCATTTTTCCTCCCCAAACCCCATTTCCCTTCCCCAAACCCACTTTTTCCCCCCCAAACCCCATTTCCACCCCCAAACCCATCTCCTCCCCCCAAACCCCATTTCCCCCTCCCCAAACCCCATCTCCTCCCCCCAAACTCAATTTTTCCCCCCCCAAACCCCATCTCCCCCCTCCCCAAATCCCGTTTTTCCCCCTGCCCACCTTCTGGGTGACCACGAGGAAGCGCAGGGCGCTGAAGGGGGGGTGCCCATGCGGGGGGGCCTTGGCAGGCAGTGCGTGGGGGGACTCCAGCACCGTGCTGGGGTTCACCATCTTCTCCACCAGCATCAGCCACGCGTCCAGGAACTCGCCGGTGCCATCCGGCAGGTCAGGGTGCTCCAGACCCTCCCCAACTGGCACCTTGCCCCCCATGGACAGTGCCCAGTTAAAGGTCCTGGGGAGGGAAAAGGGATTTGGAGTGTTGGGAGGGACCCCGAGGTCATGGGAGGGACCCCGAGGTCATGGGAGCGTCCCCCCACCCCACAGGAAGGGAGTTGGAGGATCAGTATCCAGGGTCAGGGTCGGTGTCCTGGAGCAGGGTCAGTGTCTGTGTCCAGTGTAGGTGTCAATGCCCCAGGGGAGTCCCAGATCAGTGTCAATGTCCAGGGGCATTAGTCTATGTCCATGGCCAGTGTCTAGTGTCTGGTCAGTGTCCAGGAGCATTGGTCAGTATCCAGTCAGTGTCCATGGTCAGCATCCACGGTCAGTGTCCAGGGTCAGGGTGCAGGGGCACTGGTCAGTGTCCGGTCACCATCCACGATCAATGTCCTGTGTCTATGGTCAGTGTCTGGGCAGTGTCCAGGGTCCATGGTCAGTGTGTGGTCAGTGTCCAGTGTCCGGTCAGTGTCCGTGGTCAGTGTCCAGCTCACTCGAAGAGGGCGTTGTGGCCGCCGGAGCAGAGGAACTTCTGCAGCATGAGGTGATAGGGGAACTTGCGCTCGTCGAACAGCATGGGCGACGTGAACCCCACCGAGCAGATGAAGAACGTCAGCCTGGGGGCACAGGGGAGGGGTCAGTTCAGGGCACAGCACCGGGCACTGCCCACGGCACTGGCCACAGGTACTGCCCACAGCACCAGGCACAGCCACGGGTACTGCCCACAGCACCGGGCTGGGCACTGCTCAAGCTCCACCCCTGGAGGTGGCAGACCCATCCCTGTCCCTGTCCCTCCCATCTCAGTCCCTCCTCTTTCTCCTTCCAAGCCCACCCCATTCCCAGCCACACCCCATTCCCAACCTCTTTCCCGCACCTTGCCCCATTCCCACTCCCAGCTCCTCCTGTTCCCCTGCCCTATTCCCAACCCTGCCCATTCCCATCCCTGTTCCCGTTCCCATTCCTTTTCCCAATCCCATTTCCATTTCCAGTCCTGTTTCCATCCCCATTCCTATCCTCACTTCTATTCCCATCCCTGCTCCAATTCCCATCCTCATTCCCATCTCCACTCTCTCTCCTGTTCCCAATCCCGTTCCCATTCCCATCCCATCCATCACCAGCCCCATTACCATCCCATCTCTGTTCCCATCCCATCCCATCCCATTGTCCCCGCTGTCCCCGTGGTCACTGACCGGAACCGTGGTGTGGGGGTGTAGGGGGGCGGTTGCCAGCTCAGCCCCTTGGTCAGCAGCCGGGTCAGCGCCGAGGCCGTGCCCTTCCCCAGGCCCATTCCCATCCCATCCCACCCCAGTTCCAGTTCCCATCCCATCCCATCCCAGTTCCCATTCCATCCCAGTTCCCATTCCATCCCATCCCATCCCATCCCAGTTCCCATTCCATCCCATCCCATCCCAGTTCCCATTCCATCCCATCCCATCCCATCCCAGTTCCCATTCCATCCCATCCCATCCCAGTTCCCATTCCATCCCATCCCATCCCATCCCAGTTCCCATCCCATCCCATCCTATCCATCTCCATCCCCATTCCCATCCCCATTCCCGTTCCCATGGTCACTGACCGGAACCGTGGTGTGGGGGTGTAGGGGGGCGGTTGCCAGCTCAGCCCCTTGGTCAGCAGCCGGGTCAGCGCCGAGGCCGTGGCGCGGGCGGCCGCGGTGGGCGCGGGGGCGGCGGCGGCCGCGTGGTGGCTGCGGCGCTGCCGCACCGGGGAGCCCACGCACAGCTTGACCAGCAGCCCGAAGAGCTCGGCCAGAGCCCGGCCCAGCCGCGATGAGGCTGCGGGGACACAGGGACAGTGAGAGCCCAGGTGGGGACAGAGGGACACGGGGGACAGAAGGACACGGGACACGCTGGGCCAGCGCCTGGCCCAGCTGTGACAAGGCTGTGGGGAAACAGGGACAGTGAGACCCTTGGGGAGGGGACAGAGGGACATGGGGAACAGAAGGACAAGCTCAGCCAGCACCCAGCCCAGCCACGACGAGGCTGTGGGGACACGGGGACAGTGACAGCCCAGGTGGGGACAGAGGGACATGGGGGACAGAGGGACAAGCTCAGCCAGTGCCCGGCCCAGCCACGATGAGGCTGCGGGGATACGGGGACACTGAGAGCCCAGGTGGGGACAGAGGGACACGAGGGACAGAGGGACAAGCTCGGCCAGAGCCCGGCCCAGCCGCGACGAGGCTGCGGGGACGCGGGGACACGGGGACAGTGACAGCCCAGGTGGGGACAGAGGGACATGGGGGACAGAGAGACACAGGACAAGCTTGGCCAATGCCAAGCCCAGCTGCGAGGCTGTGGGGACACGGGGACAGTGAGACCCTTGCAGGGGGGACAGGGGACACAGTGGACAGGGTGAGAACCCCGGGCGAGGATGGGGGACACAGTGGACAGAGGGACACAGGAGACAGAGGGATACACAGGACGGGGGGGGACACGGGACTGAGACCTGGGGGGAGGACAGGGGTGAGACCCCTGGGATGCCCCAAGCTGTTTAAAGGCCCCCCTAACACAGTTTTAGGGTCTCCCAAGCTATTTCTGGAGCCCCCTGACCCACCCTTGGAGCCCCCCACCCCGTTTTGGGCCCCCCCTCACCGGAGAGCAGGGGTTTGATCTGTTTGATGCGGGCGGCCATGGCTGGGGTGATCTTGGCCTTGGCTTTGGGGTCGCTGGTGCTGGGCTCGTCCGTCTCCATGGGGGCCAGGGGCTCCCCCTCCAGCCCCATCCCCTCCAGCAGCCCCTGGGCTGGGGGGGGGTCACTGCCCGCCCCCCCCGAGGGGCCCGGGCCCTCTGCCTCGCCCTCTGTGGGGGAGGAGGGTGAGAGACCCACAGAGATCCCCCAAGAACTGACCTTTCCTACAGAGACCCCAAAAACCAGCCTTTCCTACAGAGACCCCCCCTCCAAAACTCACCTGCCCCACAGAGACCCCTAATTTCCCACAGAGATTTCTCAAAACTAACCTTTCCCCATGGAGACCTGCCCCCAAATCAATCTCCCACACAGAGACCCCCCCCCATAAATCTTTCCAAGACCCCCCCAAACCCAACCTGATCCAGAAACCCTCTCCAACCCCCCAAAACTCCCATAAATCCCCCCCAGACCGCCATAAATCCCCCCAAACCCTACAAAAACCACCATAAAGCCCCCCCAAACCCCCAAAATCCCCATGAAACCCCCATAACTCCTCCCAAAATTCACATAAATCACCCCCAAACCCCCACAAACACCCCCAGGTGCCCCCCAGCCCCACCTGCCCTGCGGCCGCCCTGGGGGGGGCTGGGGGCCGTTTTCTCCTCCTTGGGCACGAGTTTCTGCATGTCAGCCTGGCCAAACTCACAGCCTGGGGGGAGACTGGGGGGGCACGGGGGTGTCACGAGGCTGGGGGCACCTCCTGGGCACCACAGAGCCCCCCCAGTGCCCCCCATAACCTGGTAGGGGGGTACAGACACTGGGAGCAGCACAGCTGGCTCAGCCCAGTGTCCCCAAACCCTCACCAGTGCCCCCCAAATCCTCACCAGTGCCCCCCAAACCCTCACCAGTGCCCCCCAAATCCTCACCAGTGCTCCCAGTGCCCTCCCAGTACCTCTTTGGGGTGCACCACACCAGCAAGCAACACAGCTGGCTCAGCCCAGTGTCCCCCAGTGTTCCCAAAACCGTCACCAGTGCCCTCCCAGTGCCTCCCAAACTCTCACCAGTCCCTCCAGTACCCTCCCAGTGCTCCCCCAAACCCTCAGCAGTCCCTCCCAGTCCCTCCAGTTCCCTCCCAGTGCCCCCCAAACCCTCAGCAGTCCCTCCCAGTGTCCCCAGTACCTGTTGGGGGTGCAGAGGGACAGCAGCACGGTGCTCTCCCACACCAGGGAGCAGTAGAGCTGGCTCAGCTTGCCCAGCACGCTCAGTCCCAGCTGGGATCCCCACTGGTTCACTGAGATGGCCCTGATCTCGCTCTGGGGGGACAGCAGGGACCCCCAAAACCCCCTGAGACCCCAAACCCCCTCCCCAAGCCCCTTTCAAACCCCTCCAAAGCTTTTTCAAGCCCCCAAAGCTGCTCCCAAACCACTTTTGAAACCCCCCAAACCCTCTTTAAAATCCTCTAAGGCTCACATCCACCCAAACCCCATTCAAACCCTCCAAACCCCACTCAAATCCCAACAAAACTCCTTTCAAACCCCACTCAAACCCCTCAAACCTCACTCAAACCCCCCTAAACCCCACTCAAACCCCCCAAACCCCATTCAAACCCCTTAAGCCCCATTCCAACCACCGCAAACCCCTCCCCAAGCACCCCCCAACCTGTTTTAAAACCCCCCCAAACCCCATTCCAACCTCCCAAACCCCACTCAAACCCCCCCAAACCCCATTCCAACCTCCCAAACCCCACTCAAACCCCCCCAAACCCCATTCCAACCTCCCAAACCCCACTCAAACCCCCAAAAACCCCATTCCAACCTCAAAAACCCCACTCAAACCCCCCCCAAACCCCATTCCAACCTCCCAAATCCATCCCAAACTCCATTTAAACCTCCCAAACCCCATTCAAATCACCTCAAACCTCTCCCCAAACCTGTTTTAAAACCCTCCAAACCCATTCCAACCTCCCAAACCCCATTCAACCCCCCCCCCCAAACCCCATTCCAACCTCCCAAACCCCACTCAAACCCCCCAAATCCCATTCCAACCTCCCAAACCCATCCCAAACCCCATTTAAACCTCCCAAACCCCTCCCCAAACCTGTTTTAAAACCCTCCAAACCCATTCCAACCTCCCAAACCCCACTCAAACCCCCCCAAACCCCATTCCAACCTCCCAAACCCCCCCCCAAACCCCACTCCAAAGCCCCAAAACCCCTCCCCCGTTACCTGTCCCACCCTGCAGGTGTGCACGAACATCATGATGAAGGCGTGGGCGGCGGTCAGCGCGTGCAGCAGGGGGGTGGCCTGGGCCGAGAGCGTGGCGTCGGGCACGGCCCCGGCCCCGGCCAGCTCCCGCAGCAGCACCGAGCCCCCCGGGGCCTCGATGGGCCGGTGCAGCGGCTCCAGCGCCGACAGCACGGCCTCCAGCTGCACCAGCCCCTCCTGCAGCACCTTGGGCTCGTGGGAGAGAGTCTGGGGGGACAGAGAGGGGACATCGGGGTCACTGAACCCTCCTGCAGCACTTTGGGCTTGTGGGACAGTGACTGGGGACACAGAGAGGGATCACTGAAGCCTCCTGGGGGTCACTGAACCCTCCTGCAGCACTTTGGGCTCGTGGGAGGGAGTCTGGGGACACAGAGAGGGGTCACTGAACCCTCCTGCAGCACTTTGGGGTTGTGGGACAGTGACTGGGGACAGAGAGAGGGGACATAGGGGTCACTGAACCCTCCTGAGGGGGTCACTGAACCCTCCTGGGGCACCTTGGGCTCACAGGACAGACTGGGGACACAGGGGAAACAGAGACAGCATCATCAGGGTCCATTCTAGAATCGATCTGCAGCCCCTCAAGGCTGCACCAGGATGGATTTGCAGACCCCCATGATAGATTTGCATATCCCTGAGACCCCCAGAATGGATTTTCAGCTCCCCAGCCCATACCAGGATAGATTTGAAGCCCCCCAGAATGGATTTTCAGCCCCCCAGCCTATACCAGGATAGCTTTGCAGCCCCCCAGGATGGATTTAGCCCTCCCAGAATGGATCTGCAGACCCCCAGCCCATACCAGGATAGATTTGAAGCCCCCCAGAATGGATTTTCAGCCCCCCAGCCTATACCACGATGAATTTGCAGCCCCCCCAGGATGGATTTGCAGCCCCCCAGCCGTACCAGGATGGATTTGCAGACCCCAGCCACGGCCTGGCAGGCTGCAGAGGTGGGGAAGTCCACGGGCAGGTTGGGCAGCCCCAGGATGGTGACGAGCGGACCGCAGCCCCCGCTGGGCCACGAACTCCTGGCAGTGATCGTCAGTGGTGTTGTTGCTCAGGATGGACTCCACGAACTTCATCTGGGACAAAAGGGGGTCAGGGGGACTCTGAACCTCCTCTGAGGGGGTGTCAGGACTAGTGGGGACCCCCCAACCCCCCAGGGATGGCACTGGGCCTCACCACGTTGAGGATGTAGTCCATGAGCGGGATGGGGATGCGTTCCTCCGTGCCTACCACGCTGCAAGAACAGAGAGAGCGGTGAGAGAGGTGTGACGCCCAATCCAGGAAGCAAAATCAGAGTTAACGAGGCCAGGAGAGACATCTGAGACCACTCCATGACCTTGTCATCACCTTGTCACCAAGTGTCACACCTAGGCTTGGCTTTATCACCTCCCTGCCAGACCCATTCTGGGGAGTTTTTGCAGATTTCCAGCCTAAATTTCCCCCCGGTCCCTTTTCTCCAGGCTGAACCCCTTCCCCAGCTGACTCAGGATCCCCCAGACCTTTTCCCAGCTCCCTCAGGACCCTCCCCACCCCAGACCATCCATAAACCAGCACTGAGCACAGATCCCTGGGGACACCACAGATGTCTGGGGACACCACGGTGACCTGGGGACACCCCAGACCCCCCCAGCCTGCCCTGTCCTGCTCACGTCTGGCTGGGCTCTGCCTCGCTCTGCTGGGCAGCCCCGAAGCTCTGCATGGCCTGCACTTCCTCCTCCTCCTCATCCTCGCTCGAGGCCTCCTCGGCGGCGTGGGGCGAGCGCGGGGGCGGCGCGGCCGCCGTCCCGTCCGCCTTCTGCATCGACGGCTTCTGGCAGATGTACTTGGGGTCCCGGCCCAGGCTGCAGATCTCCTCCAGCAGCTGCAGAGGGGCTGGCATTTAGGGGGAGCCCGGACAGATTCTGGGGGGCGCTGAAGCCCCACAGATGTCCCCAAGTTGTCACCTTGATGATGGCGGTGGTGGCGTCGGTCTTGAGCGTGGGCTGGTGCCGCATCAGCTCGTCCACGGCGCTGCCCAGGTTGGAGGCTGTGTCACCTGGGGGGACAGAGTGTTTTGTGATGGCAGAGCAGATTTGGGAGGGGGGGCAGAGGTGGTTTTGGGGTGGGGCGAGGCAGAGGTGGTTCTGAGAGTTAAATAAACAGGGAATGGGACCTAAGATAAACACAAACACCTCCAAAAAATTAGGAAATTATTTAAATGTGAGGATGATGTATTGCTAAAAAGGTGGTGGGGTCCCCAGTGCCCCCAGTACCCCCATTATCCCCAGTATCCCTGGTATCTCCAGTGTCCTCAGTCCCCTAGTGTCCCCAGCATTCCCAGTATACCCCGGTCCTCCCAGTACCTCCCACTCACCGTGGGGGTCAGAGCTGTGTCAGCACTGCATGATGGGCAGGTAGTGTGTCCCCAGTCCCCCCAGTCCCCCCAATGTTGCCAGTATCCCCAGTACCCCCCAGTATCCCCAGTCCCCTCAATGTCCCCAGTATCCCCAGTCCTCCCATGTCCCCATTCACCCAGAGGGTCAGAGCTGTGTCGGCACTGCATGGCGGGCAGTAGTCAGGGGACAGCAGCACCTTGTGTGTCCCAGTATCCCCAGTCCCCCAATGTCCCCAGTCCCCCCAGTGTCCCCGTGTGCCCCGCTCACCCAGGGGGTCGGAGCTGCGGCGGCGGCGCATGGCGGGCAGGTAGTCGGGGGACAGCAGCACCTTGAAGAGGCGCTCGAAGGGCTGGCACTGCACGAAGCTCTGCAGCCCCCGCGCGTTCAGGCACAGCGCGCTGAACACGTTGGGCAGCGAGCCCAGCACCTCCCGCGTCGCCGGCACCTGCGCAGGTGAGGGGTTATGGCACACCTGGGGCAGGCGTGGGGCACACACAGGGCAGGACAGGGGCTGGGGGCACACCTGGTGTGGGGCAGACACACGGCAGACCTGGGGCAAGAGGTGGGGCAGGCACTGGGCAGGTGAGGGGCAAGGCTGGCACAGACTTTGGGCAGGTGTGGGGCAAAGCTGGGGCACACACTGGGCAGGTGTGGCACCAGCATGGGCAGGTGGCAGCAGGCAGGGAGGCAGGTCTGGGGTGGAGCTGGGGCAGGTGTGGCACTAGCACAGGTGGCACACACAGGACAGGTGTGGGGACAGGCAATGCACAGGTGAGCAGACAGGTGAGAGGCAGACCCGGAGCAGGTGTAGCAGAGGAAATGGAACAGGTGCAAAGCAGGTGTGGGGATTAGTGAAAAGCAGATGTAGCAACAGGTGCAGGGCAGGTAACAGAACAGGTACAGAGACAGGAGACAAGCACAGAGCAAGAAATGGGACAGGGACAGATGCAGGGCAAGAAATGGAACAGGTACAAGAACATAAACAGGTGCAGGGCAGGAAATGCAACAGATGTGAAAGCAGGTGAGGGGACACACAAGAGAACAGGTGTCAGATGTAAGACAGGTATCAGGTAAGCCCCACTCACATCCTTGATGAGCAGAGCGTGCAGCATGACGTCGGTGAGGCCGTTGTCCTGCAGCGAGGACAGCAGCGAGGGCTCCTGGAACACGAAGACCGTCACCACCTCGGTCGCTGCGGCGGAGGAGAGAGGGGGGCACTGAGGGCAGGTAGAGCACCTGGCGGGGTCCCCGCTCCGTGCCCGCCCCGCGCTGCCCGGGTGGGGCCGGGGCGTGGCTCACCCAGCAGGAACAGCGAGGGGCCGTAGTACTCGGCGTTGCTGATGATGTGCTTCAGCGAGGTGGGCAGCGAGC
Organism: Passer domesticus; assembly: GCF_036417665.1. Taxonomy (NCBI): domain Eukaryota; kingdom Metazoa; phylum Chordata; class Aves; order Passeriformes; family Passeridae; genus Passer; species Passer domesticus. Next base: position 520,162 of record NC_087510.1, on the reverse strand, counting down.
CGTCCATCACTGTGGGGACACGTGTGGTCAGTGCCACCACCCCTGTCACCCCCCTCCCCCGGGGGGGTTTGGGGACATCGGGGACCACCCACCGTGCCGGATGCCGTCGGAGAAGGCGGGGTCTTGGATGGCTTTTTTGAGGAAGTTCAGCATGGATTTGAGCAAAGCGGCGCGCTGGGGGATGCACTGCACTCCTTGGGGGGACACAGGGAGAGGATTGGGGGAGGCACACGAGGAAACTGGGGTGTCCCCAGAGAGAGATAGACATGGAAAAGGATTTGGGGTCTTCATAGAGGAGGAACTGGGGTGTTCATATGCAGAAGGAATTAAGGTGTATGTATAGAAATAAAATTAGGGTGTCTATGTAAAGAGAACTGGGGTGTTCATATAGGGAAGAGACTGGGGTGTACATATAGGAACAGAACTGGGGTGTCCATAAAGGAGGAACTGGGATATCCATGTAAAAGGAATTAAGGTGTCCATTTGGGGAAGGAATTACAGTGTCCCTATAGGAAGAATTGGGGTGTCCACCTAGGGACGGAATTAGGGTCTCCAAGCAGGGAACAAACTGGGGTCCAGCGATGTCCCCACTGTCCCCAGCCCCTGGGGGCACCTACCGCCGCGTGGGGAGGGGGTGGCAGCGCTGGTGCTGGGCACAGCAGGCGGGGCTGGTGGCACCGGGTCCGGCCGGGCTTCGGCCGAGGGGCCGGGGCTGCTCTCCATGGCCACATCGGTCACTGCAGGGGGACAGTGACATTGCAGGGGGAATGGGTGACACCACGGGGGGAACGGGTGACACCACGGAAGGGACACAGCCTCTGCTCACCCTCCATGTCCGTCTCCATGTCCTCGCCCTCGGGCAGGGTGGCAGCAGGCGGGCGCTGCACTTTGGGCTTGATGACAAAGGGACACTCGCGGCGGCACAGGTCCACCTCGTGCTGGGGGGGAACAGAGCCTCAGCACCCCAAACAACCCAAGGAGACCCCAAAACACCCCCGAGGCACCCCAAAAGCGGGGCAGGGGTAGAGGGGCAGCACCTCGAGGCGGTAGATGAAGATGGACAGCCCGCTGTGTGACTGGAAGGCGGCCATGTCCAGGTTGGTGATGAGATCCACCACCCGCACTGCCCGCGTGACGAACGTGATCTGGTCCTGCTCGTCCCCCAGGAACTTGATCACCTGGTGAGGGCACAGACAGCAGGTGAGGCAGTCCCCGAGGCACCTGAGAGCTGCCCACAGGTGAGAAGAGCTCACCTTGAGCAGCGCCTCCATCATGCCGCACGACACCAGCGCCTCGCCGCCCGCGTCGTAGCTGGCCAGGTGGTACAGGAAGGAGAAGAGCGCCGTGGCAAACTGGTGGGGGTAGGGCTCCATGGAAGGGTCTGGGGTGCACAGGTGTGGTTAGGGCGGGTCACACCCCCCAGGTGACCCCCCCAGCCCCGGCACGCACCGATCATGGCCTGGATGCAGTTGCGCACCAGCACGGGCAGGAAGCCGTGGTAGGAGGCGGTGCCGGTGCAGTCGATGATGCTGCTGAGCTTCGGCGTGCGCTCCAGGTGCACGATGGACGTCAGCGTCCGCAGGGAGGCTGCCTTGATGTCCTGGCAGGGACACGGGAGAGACACGTGAGGGACAGCAGAGGGACAGGTGTGGGACAGGCAAGGGACAGGCAAGAGATATTCATGTCTTTGATGAGCAGCATAACGGCGAGGGAACATACAAGGGGAGAGGTGATGTGACAGGTGAGGAAAAAGTGTGAGACAGGGGAGGGACAAATGTAGGACAGGCAAGGGAAAAGGGTGGGACAGGCAAGGGACACGTGAGGGACAGAGCAGGGACACTTCTGTCTTTGATGAGCAGCACGGGCAGCATGACACTGGTGAGAAGATACACAAGAAAACGGATGGCGTGACAGGTGAAAGCACAAGTGAAAGAACACATACAAGACGTGTGAAAACACAAGAACAGGACAAGTGTAAGACAGGTACAGGACAGGTTAGGTGACAGACATGGGACAAGTGAGGAGACACATGCAAAAAAGGTGAGGTGACAGCTACAGGAGAGGTGAGCCACACTCACATCCTTGGTGAGCAGCGTGCACAGCACAACATCAGTGAGGGAACACAGAAAGGACAGATGAGGGGACACACAAGGGGACACAAACGGGACAGGTGAAGGGACACAAAAGGGACAGGTGAGGGGACAGGGCTCGGCCCCGGGGGTCCCTGGGCCTCACCATCAGCTGCTTGTCAGTGATCTGCAGCACGTCCACCAGCTCCTCGATCAGCCCGTTGTACAGGATGCTGTTGGCCGACTCCTGCAGCGCGTTGGAGTACACTGCAGAGAAAGGGGGTCACCCCAACTGCCCCAGCACCCCCCCAAACCCACCCCCCCAATTAAAACAAGCCCTAACGAAGGCCCACCCAGGATGGAGATGGCGTGGAGCCGCGCCTGCACCGCCTGCAGCCGCTTCTTGTGGTTGGAGAAGCCGTGGGCCAGGCGGATGTGGGTGAACAGCAGCATCTGAGGGGGGGACAGAGGATTTAGGGGGGTCAGGGAGGGTCTGGGGGGTCACCCCCCAACCAGTGGGGGTTCCCTCAATGTCACCCTACACACCTGCTTGTCCTTGGGGATGCTGTACATCTTGGTCAGGGACTCCATGATTTCTGAGGGGGCTCTCTGAGATCTGGGGAGGAGGGGAAAGAGAAACTGGGAGGAGCAGAAGCAAAACTGGGGAGGCAGGGGACAAAATTGGGGTGTGGAGGGACAAGATTGGGGGTCAGGGGACAAAACTGGGGTGCAAGGAACAAAACTGAGGGGCAGGGGACAAAACAGGCGGGCAGAGGACAAAATTAGGGGGCAGAAGAACAGAACTGGGGGGCAGAGCAACAAAAGGGCAGTGCAGGGTAGAGGGGGGCCCTGACCCAAGCAGAGCCCCCCCCCCCAAAATCGAGGTGCCCCCCACACTTACCTTGTCCAGCTGCTCGATGTGGATGTAGTGCAGGGTGGTGCTGGTGGCCTGGAGGGAGTCACAGGAGGTCAAGGGGTGGCCCCAGTGTTTTGGGGGCCTCATGTCCCCAAATGTCCCAAATGTCCCCAATGTCCCCAGTATCACTCACCCTCTTGTCCACCTTCACCTCGACGCCCGGCTCAGCGTAGAACTCAAAGTGCAGGGTGGTGGCACTAGGGGGGTATTTCTGGGGAGGGGACACAGGGATGAAGGGGGGACAGCAGGGTCCCCTCCCCTGGGGTGACAGGGCCAGGCTGGGGGACACTGGCACAGAGGGAAAGGGGTGGGGGGACCCCGGGATGCAACAGGGGTGACAAAGTGGGGCTGGGGGACATGGGAGGGCGTTGGGGACTGCAGGAAGTGACACAGAGGGACAGGACAGCACTGGGGACATCCTGAGAGGACACCAGACAGCACTGGGGACCCCAGGATGGCATCAAGGGGCCTCAGGATAAGGCACACAAAGTGATGTTGGGAACAGATCACTCCAAGATGTGACAAGAGAGACCTGTGAGGCACAAGTCAGCTCTGGGGGCTCCCCAGCACAAGACAAGGTGACACAGGTGAGTTCTGGGACAGGACAAAATGACATAGGTGAGTCCTGGGGACCACTGGGACAGGACAAAGTAACAAAGGTGAGTTTTGGAATAGGACAAGACGACATAGGTGAGTTCTAGGAACCCCCAGGACAGAACAAGGTGACGCAAGTGAGTTCTGGGACAGGACAAGGTGACAAATGTGAGATCTGGGGACCCCCAGGACAGAGCAAGGTGACCCACACCAGCTCAGGTGACCCAGAGGTGCCACTCACCATCATGTGCAGGTCCCGACAGCACTCAGCCAGCCCAAATCCATTCTCCTTTCCACCCCAGCTCTGCAGGGAGACCAGCCCAGCTCAGCCCCGCCCTGCTGAGCCCCAAAACCCCCCAAAACTCCCCAAAACCCTGCCCACCTCGGCCAGGTGCTGCAGGCGGGCCAGCAGGGGCCCGCGGCGCTCGGAGCCCAGGCGGGTGATGTAGTTGGAGCGTTTGCTGAACACGTAGAGCAGGTTGAGCACGGCCAGCACCACGTGCATGTCCGAGGAGGCCAGCAGCGTGGTCAGGTGCTGCGGGGACAGGACAGGCGTGTCAGCGTGTCACACGCCCGGGGACACGCCGAGGGCGGGTCTGGGGGCGTTGCCCACCTCGATGGAGCTGTAGAGGTGGCGGGAGAAGCTGTACTCGATGAGCAGGGCCGTGAAGTTGAGCAGGGCCAGCAGCAGGGCCTTGAGGGGCTGGCGCTCGGGGCCGGTCGCAGGCCAGCATCCAGCTCATGGCCTCCACCGGCCGGCCCGCCTCGGCCAGCAGCGCGTCGAAGCGGTCCAGCAGGTCCACCCAGTGGTACAGCTCGCACTGGGGAGGGGGTTAGGGGGGAGTGAGGGGCTGGGGGCACAGCCTCAACCCCAATCCAGACCCCCAGGTATGGCCCAGACCCCAACCCAGACTCCCAGATCCACCCAGTGGTACAGCTCGCACTGTGGGGGGGTTAGGGGAGGGATGAGGGGCTGGGGGTACAGCCCAGACCCCAGCCCAGCCCCCCTGAGCCCCCATATCCCAGGGGGGACCCCCAGAACTCCAAGCAGGAACCCCAATATCCCAGCCCAGCCTGTCCAAGTGGCAGCTGAGCCCCCTCCCCAATACAGGGCAAGAAAATTGGGTTTTGGAGTCTGAGAGAAAATTTGGGTTCTCCCCAGGTGCTTGGGGGAAACTGAGGTACCCCCACATGTTTTGGGGGTTTACAGGGTGCTCCCCCCACTATTTTTAGAATATTGAGGTTCCTCCTTAGAATTTTAGGAGTCCCTGAGAGAAATTTCACACCCAAACAGCTCCAGGGTGGGGGGGAAATGGAGACCCCCCACCTTGGTGTCCTGGAACTCTGGGGTGCCCCCTGCCATTCCAGGGGTGCTGTGAGGACACTGGTGACCCCCCCCCCCCCCAATTTAGGGAAAGGTAAATAAAATGGAGTGGGGGGCTAACATTGGAATGGGCTGCAGAAAATGTAGAAGCACCCCCCCCCATTTCTAAACCTCCAGAGAACTCCAGGACTGCCCAACCCGAGGTCTCCGGGGGCTCACCTGAAACCAGGGACCCCCCTCATTTCAGGAACACTCTGAAGTGCCCCCTCCCATTCTGGGGGAGCTCCCTACAATTTAGGGGTGCTCCAGGGTGACACCCCCCCCGTGGCACTGACCAGTTTGGGGACAAGCTCAGCACCACCCTGACAAACTACGGACAATCCCTTGGGAAATTCCCACTCGCCTCAGGACCCCCCAGGTTCTGGGGTCCCCCACCAGGTTTTGGGCCACCCCCCCCAGGTTTTGGGGTCCCCTCCCACCTTCCCAATGTTCCATGTCTTGATCTGCTGCAGTTCTGTCACCAGCTGCTCATCGCTGCAGCCCTTCAGCTTCTCGATGAGGGCCCGGCAGTCGGCGGGCTGGGGGACACAAGGAACTCAGCACTGTCCCCTCACGGTGTCCCCAAAAGCCCCCAGTTCCCTTCCCGATGTCCCCACCCCCAAATATCTCTAATTCCTGCCCTTTGCTGTCCCCGCAACACGCCCTGAGTGTCCCCAACACCCTCCTCATGTCCCCAAGCCCTCAACGAATGTCCCCAACTCCTCCACGAGTGTCCCCAACCCTTCACTGAATGTCCCAAACTCCTCCCTGAGTGTCCCCAAACCCCCACTGAATGTCCCCAAGCCCTCCCAGAGTGTCCCCAACCCCTACCGAGTGCCCCAAGCCCTCACTGAATATCCCAAACCCCTCCCAAGTGTCCCCAGCCCCATCCCGAGTGTCCCCAACCCCTCCACGAGTGTCCCCAAGCCCTCACTGAATATGCCCAACCTCTCACTGAATGTCCCCAATCCCTGCCTGAGTGTCCCCAAGCCCTCACTGAATATGCCCAACCTCTCACTGAAAGTCCCCAATCCCTCACTGAATGTCCCCAAATCCCCAAACCCCTCACTGAATGTCCCCAACCCGTCCACGAGTGTCCCCAAGCCCTCACCGCCTCCGTGGGGGTTTTCTTCAGTTTCGTCCGATCCACTTTCATTTTGGGGGTTCTGGTCCTCGTGCTCCGCCTGCAGCCACACGTGGGGGGGGAAAGGGGGGGGGTCACACCTGGGCCACCCCCCCAGCGGGTCAAACCCCACCCCCCACCTGTCCCGACAGAGCCTCCCTGTCCCGACAGAGCCCTAGGACGTGACCCCCCCCACCACGGGCCAAACCCCCGCCGCCCCGGGCTGTCCCGTGTCGTGACAGAACCCAGCTGTCCCGACAAGGGCCCCGCTGTCCCCGACAGGGCCCCGCTGTCCCGACACGGCCCCGCTGTCCCGACAGGGCCCCGCTGTCCCGACACAGCCTCGCTGTCCCGACAGGGCCCCGCTGTCCCGACACAGCCTCGCTGTCCCGACAGGCGCCGCGGCGGCCGCGGCCCGATGACGTCGCGGCACCGGCTGAACAATGAATGTGCAAAACCCCGCCGTGCCCGGGGGGGTCGCCGGGAGCACCCCCCCCCTCCCCAAACCGCACTGCCCCCCCCACCCCGATTAACCCCGCGGGGGGATGACGAGGGGCTGTAATTAAGGGCTGTAATTACGGGCGGTAATTAGGGGCTGAGGCTGCCGCGTGCCGGGGTTCCCCCGCCCCCCCCCGGTGCCCCCCCCCCGCCCCCGCCGGCCCGGCCGGTTCGGTGACAGTGACGCATCACTTTGGGGGGGGCCGTTTTTGGGGTGTCCCCCCCGGGGGAAGGCGTCAAAAATAAGCCTGAAGCTCGCAGCCCGTTTTTCCGCCAAAAAAAAAACCTCCCCGAAGCGAGACCCCCACCCAGAATTCTCCCGCGCCGCCCCCCCCGGGAGGTTCTGAAGCCGCCCCCGCCCCGGTTCAACGGGGGGAGCCCTTACCGGGAATCACTCCCAGTCCATCCTCGGCCCGGCCCGGTCGCTGAGAGGGGGAGGGAGCCGGGAGCTGCTGTGGGGGGGAATTGGGGAGGGGGGTGTGAAATACCGGGGGGTTTGGGGGGTCCCGTGTGAGCGGCTGAATGATTGGGGGGGGCTGATCCCAAAAAGGGATCCCCCAAACCGCAGCGCGAGGGACCTTAAGGGTGGGAAGTGACAGCCCAAAATCGCTAAAAAACGTGAAAAAAATACAAATAGAGAAAAAAGTGCTGGGGAAGCAATAAGGAAACCCCCAAATCCTAAAGGATTTGAAGGAGGGGGGGGTCCCGGGGAGCTGCGGGAAGCACGGCCTAGAGGATGGGGAAGGGGGGGGCCGCTAAAGGGGCTCCCCAAATGTCGGGAAAGCGCTGAGGGGGACCCTGAGTGATGGGAGGGGACTGCGGGGGAGCGGAAATGAGGCTGGGGTCCTTAAATAATGAGAACTACAGAAACTACCCCTAAAACACAGGAGAACCCTAAAGACGTGAGAAAGCTAAATTGAGATGGGGGGCGGCCAAACACCCGAAATCTCGGAGGGGAGCGCCTCAGTCCCCACAAGGGGGGCCCGTCCAGGGGGAGGCGGCGGGGGTTGGGGAAGAGAGGCCGTGAGAGAAGGAAAGGAGCCCCCAAATCACGGGAGGCCGCCGGGGAGTGGGGGGGCGGTGGGAGGGGGGGGGCGGGCCCCTCATGACGGAGCCGGGCGCCAATCTTCCCATGCCGCGGGCCCCGCAGCGGCACCGGGCCGAGCCCCCCGCCCCGCCGGCCCCGGTACCTTGAGCGGGCGGGGAGAGCGGGGGGGGGGGAATCAGAGCCCGGCCCGGGCCCGTCCCGCCGCTGCCGCCGCCGCCATCTTACACTGAGCCCTGGCCGCGGCCCGAGATCCCGCGAGAGCCGCCGCAAATCCCGCGAGAGCGGCCGGCGGGACGGGAGGAGGCGGCGCCGCAGGGACAGCGGGAGGCAGGGCAACGCCGCCGGCAGCCAATGGGAACGCGGGAGGCGCGGCGGCCAAGTCTCGCGAGAGCGCGCCTAGCGGTGGGGCGGGAGTACTGAGAAGCCTCGCGAGATTTCATGAGGAGCATGGGGGAGGGGAGGCGGTCCCTCACGGATCCCGCCTCATACCGGGAGAATCGGGGGGGGGCTGACGGTGAAGGGGGGGAAGGCCCTGCCCGCCACAGAGCGGTTCACCCCCCCCCCCGCTCCCCTCGCAGGCCGCGGGCCCCACGCCGTTCCCTCAAGCACCGGCACTCACCGGCACGCTGCATGAGAGCGAGATCTCGCGAGGCGCTGGCGGCAGCGCGGCCCCGAAGCCTCGCGAGAGGCGCGCGGAAAGACAGAGAGAAGCGAGGGGCGGCCACGGGAGAGCGGCCCCGGGCGGGAGGGGGGAGGGCGGGCGGGGGGAGCGCGGCCGCTGCCTCAGCGGCGGGAACGGCGGCGGCGCGCGCGGCTCTCGCGAGAGCGCCGGCTGAGCGCGGCTCCCAGATCTCGCGAGATTGGAGATCGCCCTCCTCGGCAGGAGGACAAGATCTCGGGAGAGCGCTGGCGGAGGGAAGAGCGAGGTCTCGCGAGAGCTGCCGGGCGGCGCGCGCTAAAGGCGGGGGTCACGTGACCCCGCCCGGGGAATTTTTCACCAATTCCGGGTTTTTTTCCTTTTTTTTTTTTCCTTTTTTATTCTACAAATACAAAAGGAGGGGGGCGGGGCCGCGGCCTCAGGACACGCCTACAAAACAGGGGCAGCCAATGGGAAGCAGCCCCGCCCTGTCAATCAACCTGAAGACACCTAGGGGAGGGGCAGAAAAAAACCCAGTGGAGACCAATCAAAGATGGCTCCGCCCCTCCCGCAGCTGTGGGGCGGTGCTTGTCCAATCGCCTGAGCTCCTGGAGGCGGGAAATGAGGAAGCCCCGCCCCCAGTCCATCCACAGCCAATGGGAAGGTGGGAACCGTGGTAGGCGGAGCCATATTGCAGCTCCACCCTTTGTGGGCGTGGTTATCTCTATGTGGGCGTGGATTATCATAGCCACGCCCGTGTTTTACCCTACATAACCGATGGGCGTGGCTCGGGCCGTGATGGGTGTGGTCTCATCGGAATCCCACATTGTGGGTGTGGCCTCGGAGGGGTCAGGTGGAGCAACACCTGAAGGGGCGGGGCCTAAAGCGAGCCACGCCCTTTTAGCGAGCACAACCTTGTTCTGATAGGCACGGCTCCATCAGGCCCCGCCCCTTTCCTCAGCAGCCCCGCCCATAGTTCATTGTTCAGCCTGCGGTGGGCGGAGCCTGGCAGGGCGTGGCCGGCCCCGCCCTCAGAGCAGCAGTTTCCCGTTGCGGTGGATCTTGAGGATCCGGCCCAGGCGCTGCTTGGCTGTGGCCAAAACCCTTCCGGGGGCGCTTCCCTGCGGGGAGTCGGGAATGTCACCGGGACTGGGGGGGACAGAGCTCCCCGAGAGCCCCCAAAAGCACCCCAGAACCATCCCAAAAACCCCCTGAAACCACCCCACAACCCCCAAAACCACCCCAGAACCCCTGAAACCAACCCAAAACCACCCCAGAACCAACCCAAAACCACCAGAACCCTGAAACCAACCAAAACCACCCCAGAACCAACCCAAAACCACCCAGAACCCCTGAAACCAACCCAGAACCACCCCAAACTCCCAAAACCATCTCAGCACCCCCTGGAACCACCCCAGAACCACCCCTAAACCCCCCAAAACCAACCCAGAACCCCTGAAACCACCCTAGACCCCCCAAAACCACCCTAAACCATCCCAGAATCCCCCCAAAACCATCCCAGAATCCTCCAAAACCACCCCAGAAGCTCAAAACCACCCAAAAACCACCTCAGAACCACCCAAAACCACCCCA
>NC_087510.1:373542-510121 GCF_036417665.1 Passer domesticus | reverse complement strand
GGTCAGAAAACAGACACACCCCAAAAATACCCCAAAATACCCCAAAAACCACCCCAGTCCGTGGTGTAACCCTCCTGGGGGGCAGGGATTCAGAATCACCCCAAAAATACCCCAAAACATCCAAAAATATTCTATAATACCCCAAAACAACTCAAAAGTACCTCAAACCACCCAAAAATACCCCAAAATACCCCCAAAACCACCCCACTCTGTGGTGTAATCCTCCTGGGGATCAGGGGGTCAGAAACACCCCAAAAATACCCCAAAAATACCCCAAAAACCACCCCAGTCTGTGGTGTAATCCTCCTGGGGATCAGGGGGTCAGAAACACCCCAAAAATACCCCAAAATACCCCAAAAACCACCCCAGTCCGTGGTGTAACCCTCCTGGGGGGCAGGGAATCAGAATCACCCCAAAAATACCCCAAAACATCCAAAAATATTCTATAATACCCCAAAAACAACTCAAAAGTACCCCAAAAACACCCAAAAATACCCCAAAACACCCCCAAAACCACCCCACTCTGTGGTGTAATCCTCCTGGGGATCAGGGGATCAGAAACACCCCAAAAATACCCAAACTACCCCAAAAACCACCCCACTCTGTGGTGTAATCCTCCTGGGGATCAGGGGATCAGAAACACCCCAAAAATACCCCAAAATACCCAAAAAACCACCCCACTCTGTGGTGTAATCCTCCTGGGAATCAGGGGATCAGAAACACCCCAAAAATACCCCAAAATACCCCAAAAACCACCCCAGTCTGTGGTGTAACCCTCCTAGGGGGGCAGGCAATCAGAATCACCCAAAAAATACCCCAAAACATCCAAAAATATTCTATAATACCGAACAACAACTCAAAAGTACCCCAAAAACACCCAAAAATACCCCAAAACACCCCCAAAACCACCCCACTCTGTGGTGTAATCCTCCTGGGGATCAGGGGGTCAGAAAACACCCCAAAAATACCCCAAAGTACCCCAAAAACCACCCCAGTCTGTGGTGTAACCCTCCCTGGGGGGCAGGGAATCACAATCACCCCAAAAATACCCCAAAACATCCAAAAATATTCTATAATACCCCAAAACAACTCAAAAGTACCTCAAAAATACCCCAAAACCACCCCAGTCTGGGGTGCAACCCTCCTGGGAAGCAGAGGGTCAGAAACAACCCCCCCCCCCAAACCCCATTTTTGGGGTGCTCCCCAATCCCCATTTTCAGGTTGTCCCCACAAAACCCCCCCTAAGAACCCCCCCAGGACACTCCCAGTTCCCCTAAACCCCCCAAAATCCTCAGATACCCCCATGGATCCCTCCCAAAACCCCCCTAAGACCCCCCCAGGACACCTCAATTCCCTTAGCACCCCCCAAACCCCCCCCAGAGACCCAAACCCCCCCAGACCCACCTCGATGTCGAAGTCGACCTCCCCCGGCTCCCGCACCCGGTTGGGGTCAGAGCAGGGCTTGGCCCGGGGCAGCTTCCGGGGGAGCCCTGGGGACACCCCAAAAACGGGATTGGGGTCACCCCAAAACTGGATTGGGGTCACCCCAAGAAAGGGATTGGGGTCACCTCAAAAACAGAACTGGGGTCACCCCAAAAACAGAACTGGGGTCACCCCAAAAACAGGATTGGGGTCACCCCAAAAACAGAACTGGGGTCAGGACCCCGGAAATGGGGGATTGGGATCACCCCAAAAACAGGATTGGGGTCACCCCAACCACAGGATTGGGGTCACCCCAAAAACAGGATTGGGGTCACCCCAACCACAGGATTGGGTCACCCCAAAACAGGATTGGGGTCAGACCCCGAAAATGGGGATTGGGGACACCCCAACAACAGGATTGGCGTCACCCCAAAAACAGAACTGGGGTCAGACCCCGGAAATGGGGATTGGGGACACCCCAAAAACAGGATTGGGGTCACCCCAACAACAGGATTGGGGTCAGACCTCATAAATGGGGATTAGGGTCAGATCCCAAAAATGGAATTGGGGATTGGGGTCACCCCAAAAACAGAACTGGGGTCACCCCAAAAACAGGATTGGGGTCAGACCCTGGAAATGGGATTGGGGACACCCCAAAAACAGGATTGGGATCACCTCAACAACAGGACTGGGGTCACCCCAAAAACAGGATTGGGGTCAGACCCCATAAATGGGGATTAGGGACACCCCAAAAACGGGACTGGGGACTGGGGTCACCCCAAAAACAGGATTGGCATCACCCCAAAAACAGGATTGGGGTCAGACCCCGAAAATGGGGATTGGGGTCACCCCAAAAACAGGATTGGGGATTGGGGTTGCCCCAAAGTGGGGATTGGGGTCAAACCCCAAAATGGGGATTGGGGTCAGACCCTGAAATGGGGATGGGGGACTGGGGTCACCCCGAAAACGGGATTGGGGTCAGATTCCAGAAATAAAGGTTGAGGGGGCGGGGGTCAGCTTTGGGGTGTTTTTGGGGTTGGGGTCAGCTTTGGGGTGTTTTGGGGTGAGGTTTGGCTTGTTTTGGGGGATGTTTTTGGGCTGTTTTTTGGGGATATTTGGGGTCATTTGGGGAAGTTTTGGGGGATGTTTTGGGGTCAGGTTTGGGGTGGTTTTAGGGATATTTTGGGTTGTTGTGATGGTTTTTGGGATCGTGTTTGGGGGATGTTTCTGAGGTTATTTTGGGGTGTTTTGAGGCTGTTTTGGGGATGTTTTGGGGGTACCCACGGGGCAGGCAGTGTGGCATTTTTTGGGGTCAGGTGTGGGGATGTTTTTGGGGATGTTTTTGGGGGCGGTATGGGGATGATTTTGGGGGTGTTTTGGGGATGTTTTCGGCGATATTTTGGGGATGCTTTCGGGGGTACCCACAGGGCAGGCAGTGTGGCATTTTTGGGGTCAGGTTTGGGGATGTTTTTGGGGGTGGTTTTGGGGATGATTTTGGGGATGATTTTGGGGATAATTTCGGGGGTGTTTTTGGGGGTGGTTTGGGGGTACCCACGGGGCAGGCAGTGTGGCATTTTGGGGTCAGTTTTTGGGGATGTTTTTGGGGGTGGTTTGGGATGATTTTGGGGCTGTTTTGGGGATGTTTTGGGGGTACCCACGGGGCAGGCCGGCGCGGGCCCCGCCGCGTGGGGGGGTCTCGTCGATCTGCAGCTCCTCCTCCGAGTCCAGGTCCAGGGGGGAGCTGGGGGGGAGCAGGGGGGGGGATGGGGGGGCGGGCGGACCCCCAGAGCCCCCCGGGGCGGCTGCGGCGGGGCCTGAGGGGGAGGGGCGTCAGGGGAACCCCCCTCCGCGAACCCCAAAACCCATCCCTGACCCCCTCAAAAAACCCATCCTGGACTTCTCTGAACCCCAAAATCTATCCCTGAAACCCTAAATCTCTCTGGCCCCTCCAAAACCACCCGAGAACCCCTCATCCCCCCCTGGAACCCCTCCCAGTGCCCCCCCCAAGTCCCTCCCAGCCCCCCCAAACAATCCAGAACCACTCCAGCTCCCCCCCCCAAACTCCTCTGGGATCCCCATGAGCCCCAAAATCCATCCCACATCCTTCAAACCCCTCTAGGACACCCCAAAAACCAACCCAGAATACCCCCAGGCCCCCCTAAATTCCCTTTTGGACCCCCTCCCAGTGTCCCCTCAAAACCCTCTGGATCCCCCCCAAGTCCCTCCCAGCTCCCCCAAACCCCCTCTGAGACTCTCCCAAATTCTCTCTGGGACCACCCCAAACCCCCCAGTTCCCCCAGTTCCTCACCGAGACCCCCCCGTTGGCCAGCAGGATCTGGGGGTCCCCCTCGGAGTCGGGGTCCGTCTCCTCCGGGCTGGAGCTGGGGGGGTCAACCTGGAGGGACACCCCGAGATTTTAGGGGAGGGGACCCTAAATCCATCCCCCCAAATCCACTCCTCCCCCAAACCCAGCCCTCCCCCATATCTGACCCTCCCCCAGTGCCCCCCAGTTCCTCCCAGTGCTCCCCCCATTCCTCCCAGTCGCCTCCCAGTTCCTCCCAGTGTCCCCCCAGTCCCTCCCAGTGCCTCCTCACCTCCTCATCCTCCTCCAGGGGGGCTGGGGGGGGGGTTCAGGGTCCCCCCCTCGTCGGGAGTGGCGGGAGTTGGGGGGGGGCTTGCGGGGCCCCCCCTTTTTGGGGCCTGGGACCCCCCAGGGGGGCCCAAAGGGGGTCCCCGACATCCCCGTGCTCTGCTGGAACAGCTCCTGTGGGGAGGGGATACAGAGCTCCCAGTATGTCCCAGTATGGCCCAGTATAACCCAGTTCCTCCCAGTAAACCCAAAACCTCCTCAGAAGCCCCCCAACTCCCTCTCCAGCCACTCCCAGTAACCCCAAAACCTCCTCAAAACCTCTCCCAGTCCCTACCCAGTCACTCCCAGTAACCCCAAAACCTCCTCAAAACCTCTCCCAGTCCCTCCCCAGTCCTTCCCAGTAACCCCAAAACCTCTCCCAGTGGCCCCCCATTCCCCCAGTTGCTTCCAGCTCCTCCCCAGTTGCTCCCAGTCCCTCCCAGTGCACTTCAAATCCCTCCCAGTGTCCCCCCAGTCATTCCCAGTCCCTCCCAGTGCTCCCAGTTCACCTCTGCCAGCCGGATCTCCCTGCCCAGTTCCTTGATCAGCTGCCCCGGCCGGACGGTCTCGGGGATCTCCTGCTCGTGCTCTGCCAGGACCTGGGGAGGAAAGGGTTAAAATGGGGGGGAAGGGTTAAAATGGGGGAGATGCCAAACCTGGGGAACCCCAAAACCTCCCCCCAAAAACCTCCCACCCCTGGGACCTTCCAAAATCCCTTGGAATCCCCTCAAAATCACATTGAGCCCCCCCAAAATCGCTCAGGACTCTCCCAAAATCCATTTGGACCCCCCAAAACCTCTTGGGACCCTCCCAAAATCCATCCAGAGGCCCCAAAACCCCACAGGATACCCCCAAAATCCATCTGGAGCCCCCCAAAATCCATCTGGAGCCCCCCAAAACCCATCAGGACCCTCCCAAAACCCATTGGGACTCTCCCAAATCCCCCTGAGCCCCCCAGAACCCCTCGGGACCCATCCCAAAATCCATCTGGAGCCCCCCAAAACCCCTTGGAACCATCCTAAAATCCATCTGAAGCCCCCCAAAAACCCCTTGGGACCATCCCAAAATCCCCCCGGAGCCTCCCAAAACCCCTCAAGACCATCCCAAAATCAATCTGGAGCCCCCCAAAACCCCTCAGGACCATCCCAAATCACCCTGGAGACCCCCAGAATCCCTCTAGACCCCCCGAAAACCCCTCTGAACTCCCCCCAAAACCCCTCTAGACCCCCTCAAACCTCTCGGCGGGTCCAGGCTCGGAAGGCCCCGGTCAGGGCTCGGGCTCCCAGCACCAAATAAGCCGCGGGGTGCCGGCGGTTCTCTCGCAGCCCTGCACCCCAAAAAACCCCAAAAAACCCCACATTGGCATGGGAACCACCAAACCAGCATGGGAACCACAGGGACACCCCAAATTCAGGATGTAAAACTCAGTGACACCCCAAAAATTGAGGATGGGACCCACCAGACCCTTCTTGGGGGGATCCCCAACTCCCCCAGATGGGTTTAGAGCCCCCCCCCCCAACATTTAAACGCCCTCCAAACAAGTTTCAAGCGCCCCCAGGTGGGTTTGCAGCCCCCCAAACCCCCCCCCCAGTTGGGTTTAAAGCCCCCGCAGGTGGGTTCATAGCCCCCTAAGTTCAGTTTAAAGGTCTCAGGATGGGTTTAGAGCCCTCCCAGATGACTTTAACCCCCCCAGACAAGTTTAAAATCCACCCTGTGACTTCCCAGCCCCCCCAGTTGGGTTTAGAGCCCCTCCAGATAGATTCAACCCCCCCCAGGTGGGTTCTCAGCCCCTCCAGACAGGTTTTAACCCCCCCAAGGTGGGTTTTAAACCCCCCCAGGTGTGTTCCCAGCCCCCCCAGACAGACTTTTACCCCCCACAAATGAGTTCCCAGCCCCTCCAGACAGGTTTTAAACCCCCCCAAGGTGGGTTTTAAACCCCCCCAGGTGTGTTCCCAGCCCCCCAGGAGGGGCACCCACCTCGGAAGGTGTCCAGCAGGTGCCTCCCCACGTACCAGCAGACGGTCTCAAAATTGGGGAACTTGGCCAGGTCGGGGGTGTTGAGGCGGCGCTGCAGCTCGTACGCCCTGGGGGGGGTTTTGGGGGGTCAGGGGGGGCTGGGGGGGGGTGTTTAGGGGGGGCCACGGGCACCCCACAGCACCTGCTGGGCTGAGGGCACCCTGAAATTTTCTCTGCACGCAAAACTCTCACCCATCTCCCCCAAACTCTCCAATCCCTCCCTCATCCTCCTCAATTTCCCCCAAAGCCCTCACGCAGCCCCCCCAAACTCTCCCCAAAACCCCCCCAAATCCCCCTCAAAACCCAAAAACACCCCCAGAACCCCAAAAAATCCCTAAAACCCTTCCAAAATCCCCAAACCCTCACAGAGTCCCCCCAAACTCTCCCCAAAACCCCCTCCAAAGCCCCCCCAAACATCTCCAAATCCCCCTCAAAACCCAAAAACACCCCCAGAACCCCAAAAAATCCCTAAAACCCTTCCAAAACCCCCAAACCCTCACCCAGCCCCCCCCAAACTCTCCCCGAAAACACCCCCAAACACCCCCAGCACCTGATCAGAACCCCCCAAACCCTCCCAAAAGCCCCCTCCCCAACCCACCGGAGCTGCATGCCGATGTTGAGGCTGTGCAGGAAGTGCCCCCCAAAGGCCAGCGAGTCCACGGGGGTCAGCACGGCGTGGATCCAGCCTGGGGACAGACACGGGCAACTGGGAGAACTGGGAGCACTGGGACAGGCATGAGCAACTGGGGCAACTGGGGCAGGCACCAGCAGCTGGGGCAACTGGAGAACTGGGAGGGGCCACTGGGGGGACTGGGAAGGGCACTGGGAGCTGCAAGAGGGCACTGGGATCCACTGGGAAAGGAGAGGCTTGTTGGGGATTGCTAAGGAAGTTTTGGGGTTACTGGGAGCTACTGGGAGGCCTTGTCTGACCCCCACCCCCACCAGCAGACAGTGGGGGGGTCCCCAAGGTCATCAAATCCTCCCCTGGTGACACAAGTGACACTGGGGTGTGTTGGGGAGGTCTGGTACTGGCACAGGTGACAATGGGGGTGCGTTTGGGGTCTGGCACAGGTGACACTGGGGGTCTCTGTCCCTTACACAGTGGCACAGGTGACACTGGGGGTGTCTGTGCCTTATGCAAGTGACACTGTAGGTGCATTTGGGGTCTGGCACAGGTGGCACAGGTGACACAAACGACACTGGAGATGTCTGTGCCTTACACAGGAGACACTAGGGGTGTGTTTGGGGTCTGGCACAGGTGACAATGGGGGTCTCTGTCCCTTGCACAGGTCCCACAAGTGACACTGAAGGCGTCTGTGCCTTACACAGGTGACACCGCAGGTGCATTTGGGGTCTGGCACAGGTGGCACAAGTGACACTGGAGGTGTCTGTGCCTTACACAGGAGACACTGAGGGTGTGTTTGGGGACTGGCACAAGTGGCACAGGTGACACTGGGGGTCTCTGTCCCTTGCACAATGGCACAGGTGACACTGGAGGTGTCTGTCCCTTGCACAAGAGACACTGGGTGTTTGTTTGGGGTCTGGCACAGGTGGCACAGGTGACAATGGAAAGGTCTGTGCCTTACACAGATGACACTGCAGTTGCATTTGGGTCTGGCATAGGTGGCACAGGTAACACTGAGGGTCTCCGTCCTTTGCACAGTGGCACAGGTGACACTGGAGGTGTCTGTGCCTTACACAAGTGGCACTACAGTTCCATTTGGGGTCTGGCACAGGTGGCACAGGTGACACTGGGGGTCTCTGTCCCTTGCACAGGTCACACAAGTGACACTGAAGGTGTCTGTGCCTTACACAGGTGACACCGCAGGTGCATTTGGGGTCTGGCACAGATGGCACCGAGGCCGTGCCCAGCTGTCCCCGAGCCCCCCCTCACCTGTGGGGATGAAGAGGGTCTGGCCCTGGCGCAGGTGGCACCGGAAGCACCGATCCACCTGGTCCCCGAAGAAGAGCTCGGGCTGGTTCCGGGAGCTGCTCCAGGCCTCGAACAGCGCCAGGTTGGCGGCCGAGGGACGCGCCAGGTAAAAGATCTGCTCGCCCTGGGGCACACGTGAGGGGGGACACGTGGGACACGTAAGAGAGCCAGGTTTGGTTCCTCCAAAAATCCCCTCTAAAACCCCCAAACTCCCTCTACGACTCCTTAAACTCCCTCCCAAGATCCCTGGAGAACCACCCCTTGTACCCTGAGCACGAGGTACCAGGACAAGGTGCCCCCTCAGTCAACATTGAAGTCACTGTAACCACGCACCCCCAACCTCAATTACCCCAAAAAGCTCCCAAATCTCCTCTAAAAACCACCTAAAACTCGCCAGATTCCTGAAACACCTCCCTTTGTAGCCTGAGCACGTGGTACCAGGCCGAGGTGCCCCCTCAGTCAACATTGAAGTCGCTGTAACCACACACCCCCAGCCCAAATTACCCCAAAAAGCTCCCAAATCTCCTCTAAAAACCCTCTAAAACCACTCCCCAGACTCCTGGAGCACCCCACCCTGTACCCTGAGCATGTGGTAGCAGGCCAAGGTCCCCTGCAGTCAATGTGGAAATCATTGTAGCCACACACCCCAGCCCTAATTTCCCTGTAACTCCCCCTAAAATCCCCTATAAACCGTCCCAAATCCCCTACAAAGTTTTCTCATACTGTGAGAACGTGGTACAAGGCTGAGGTGCCCCCACAGTTACCGTAGCCCAACAACACCCCCAGCCCCAATTCCCCTATAACCCTCCCAAATCCCCTATAACTCCCCCCAAATCCCCTACAACTCCCCCCAAATCCCCTACAAAGCCCCCTCGTACCCTGAGCACGTGGTACCAGGCCGAGGTGCCCCCGCAGTCGATGTGGAAGTCGCTGTAGCTGTCCTTGGCCCCCATCAGGCAGAATTTCTGCACGCTCGGCCGCTCCCGCGCCGACTCCCCCGGCCACAGGTTCTCCACCCACGAGAGCTTCCGCACGATCCGCGGCGTCTGCACCAGGTTCGACAGCCTGGGGCACCCCAAAAACGGGGGTCAGGGGCTGGGGAACCCCCCCATGGGGCATGGGGTACCTCAGGGGGGAGAGGATGCAGTGGGGAATGCCAGGGAGGGGCAGGGTCTGGGATTTTGGGGCTCCCTGTGGTTGGAAGAGGAGGGAAGGAGGAGGATCTGGGATTTTGGGGGTCCGTGGGGAGCAGGATTTGGGATTTTCGGGGTTCCTGTGGTTGGAAGAGGAGGGAAGGAGGAGGATCTGGGATTTTGGGGGTCCCTGGGGTTGGAAGAGGAGGAAAGGGGGAGGATCTGGGATTTTGGCGATTCCTGAGATTGGAAAAGAAAGGAAGGGGGAGGATCTGGGATTTTGGGGGTCCTGGGGTTGGAAGAGGAGGGAAGGGGGAGGAGCTGTGATTTTGGGGATCCCTGTCGTTAGAGGAGGCGGGAGGAGGAGGCACTGGGAGCACTGGCAGGACTGGAAGGAACTGGGAATTACTGGGAGCACTGGGAAAGGACTAGGCAGGACTGGGAGGCACTGGGAGCACCGGGACCCACCGCGTGTCCGAGAACTCCAGGCCGGTGACGCTGAGGACGCGCTCGCGCCGGGGTCCCCCCAGATAGGCCACGAAGTCCCCGAGGCGCATGCGCAGCTCGGCCTGGCGGCCCACGTCCAGCACGGCCACCACCTTGTCAGCTCCTGAGGGCCCCAAAACTGCCTCAGCACCCCAAAAACCCCCCAAAACCTCTCTGTGTGCCCTGAAACTGCCTGAGCATCACAAAACCCCCCCGCCCCAAACCTCACAGTGCACCCCAAAACTGTCTGAGCGCTACAAAAACGGCTGGGAGATACCAAAACCCCCCCCAAACCTCCCTGTGCATCCCCAATCCTCCCTAAGCACCCCAAAACCAGCTGGGGGACCCCAAAAATCCCCCCCAAACCTTCCTGAGCACCCCCAAACCTGAATAGGGACTCTCTGGGCCCTCATCTGTCTCTCCAAGACCCCCCAACACAGCGTAAGAAGCCAACAAGGGAATGTAGTTATAGGGGGGACCCTGACCCTACTGTGGGGTCCTGGGGACTCCCCGACATTCCCAGACGCCCCAGACACCCCCATGCACCCCATACCATGAATGGAGGCCCTCTAGACCCTCACCTGTCCCCCCAAGACCCCCCAGTAGAATGCAAAAAGTGAATTTATAAGGAGGACCCAGCCCCTGTTGTGGGGTCCTGGGGACCCCCTGACACCCCCAGCTCCTCAAAAAGCTCCCCAGCCCCCCCAAAGCCCCCCAGGCCCCCCCCAGACTGACCGACGTGGTGCAGGACGTCGCGGGGGGTGAAGGACGGAGGGGGCAGGGTCATGCCCAGCCCCTCGTGCCGTGCCACCAGGATGGGCACGCTGAAGCTGTTCTCCTCCAGGTACTCCACGGTCAGCTGGGCCCCGCTGGGCCGCAGCAGCACCTCGTCCGCACTTGGGGGGCAAAGCAGGGGGGTGAGACCCCCGGGAGTGACCCCAGACCCCCTGAACCCCATAGGGACCCCCCCCAACTCCCACAGGGATCACCCAACCCCTGATCATTTGCTGGGCCACAGCAGCACCTGATCCATGCTGGGGGTGCAGAGCAGAGCAGTGAGACCCCCAAGAGTGACCGACACCCCCCAGGAGTGACCATCATCACTCAGGACTGACCAGAACTGACCCTCACCTGTGCAAGGGGTACAGCTGGACTGACCCTCACCTGGCACTGACCCTCACCTGTGCAAGGGGTACAGCTGGACTGACCCTCACCTGGCACTGACCCTCACCTGTGCAAGGGGTACAGCTGGACTGACCCTCACCTGGCACTGACCCTCACCTGTGCAAGGGGTACAGCTGGACTGACCCTCACCTGGCACTGACCCTCACCTGTGCAAGGGGTACAGCTGGACTAACCCTCACTGAGAATGACCAACACCTGGCACTGACCCACACCTGGCATTGACGCTCATCTGGCATTGACCCTCACCTGGCACTGACCCTCACCCAGCCCTGCCCTCACCTGGGGAAGGTGCGGCCCCGCAGCTCCCGGATGAACTGGGCGCTGCCGGTCCGGGCTGGACGGCCGGGATCCTGCTCCGGGGCCTTGGCCGGGCCACGGCGCCGCTTCACTGCGGGACAGAGGGACACGGTGGGGACAGGGGGACACGTGGGGACACACAGGGACAAGTGGGGACACAGGCACACAGGGACAGAGGCACACATGGGCATAGATACACACAGTGGGAACACGGACACACGAGGACACGGACACATGGGGACACACGGGGACACACAGGGACAGAAACACACATGGGGATAAAGGGACACACAGGGACATGGTGGGAACACGGACACACAAGGACAGACACATGGGGACACACAGGGAACCGGGGACAGGGGGACACGTGGGGACACACAGGAACACATGGGGACACGCAGGGACAGAAACAAGCATGGGGATAGAGGGACACGCAAGGACACGGACACATGGGGACACACAGGGAACCGGGGAACAGAAGTACACAGCAGGGATCCACAGGGAGCCCAGAGCATCTCCCCCACCCCCATCCCAGTGCATCCCAGTCCCACTCACTGGCAGAGGACGCTCAGTGCCCCCCATCCCAGTCCCTCCCAGTCTCCCCAGTCCTACTCACTGACGGAAGGCCCCCTGAGCACGGCGCACTGGGGGCAGTGGTACAGGTCGATCTCCGCCGCCGCCTCCTCCTCCACCCCCACGCAGCTGTGGGGACACCCCAGTAACTCCCAGTGTCTCCCAGTAACCACCAAGCACCTCCCCAGTAACTCCCAGTAACCACCAGCCACCTCTCCACTAACCCCCATGGCAGCCCAGAACTCTCTTTGTACTTCCCAGTCCCTCCCAGACCTTCCCAGTACCCCAGAGCCCCCCCAGACTTCTCCCAGTGCCCTCCAGTACCACCCAGGCTTCTCCCAGTCCTTCCCAATACCCCCTCGAGTCCCTTTCAGTACCCCTGACCTTCTCCCAGTCCCCTCCAGATGCCTCCCAGTACACCCAATACCTCTCAGTACCTCCCAGACTTGTCCCAGTCCCCCCCCCACTGCCTCCCAGTCCTTCCCAGATGCCTCCCACTACTCCCAGTCCCCCCAGTACCTCTCAGTGCCCCCTCAGCCCTGTTCCAGTGCTCCCAGTCCCCCTCCTCAGCCCTGTCCCAGTACCTCCCAGTCCCCCCCCAGTCCCTCCCAGTGCTCCCAGTCCCTCCCCAGTTCCTTCCCAATCCCCCCCCCAGTCCCTCCCAGTGCTCCCAGTCTCACCTGCCATGGAACCAGTCCTGGCAGCCATCGCACTCGATCATGAAGCGGGTCACATCGTAGGGCAGGCGGCACAGGCAGTACACGGGCACCGAGGCCATGGCCGGGCCCCCGGGGCGACCCCCGACCCTACGGACCCCCGCGACCCCCCCCCGGCCCGGGACATCCGCGTGCTGCCCGCCAGACCCCCGAAAATCCCCTCTAAACAAAAAAAACAACCCAGGAAAATGCTCTCAAGAACACACCAAAAGCAGCCTCACAAAAAACCCTCAAGCAGCCCCAAAAACACCCAGAAACAGCCTCAGCAAAACCCCAAAAACAGGCTCAAAAAACACCCCAAAAACACCCCTCAAACAACTCACTGGAAAAAAAAACTACTCAAAAAAAACCCCCAAAAACCAACCCCTCGGGTGCTCCCCTACAAACAGCCCCAAAGCCCCCCCAAAACGCGGCCTGCAGAGGACCCCGAGGGGAATTGAGGAGCACGACCCCTCAAAAAAACCTATACGGGCCGGGGGCACCCCAAAAGGGCCTACAGAGACTTGGGGTCCCCCTCAGGTATTGATGAAGGCCTAAGACTTCCCCCAAAAGGGTCTAGAGGTGTAGAGAGACCCCTCCAAGGGTCACCAGGACTCAGGGACCCCCTCCCCGAGGCTTTATACGGCCCAGAGCCCCCCAAAAATGCGCCTACAGGGTCCCCCCGCCCCTATAGCGTGTGGGAACCCCCAAAAGCGCCGCAGGGCCCGGGGTTCCCTCACAGCGCCCGTGGGGTCTCGGCCGCCCCTTCCCCCCGCGCTGTGGGGTCCCCGAGACCCCCCCAAAGACCCTCGGGACCCCTTAAAAGCTTTGGGGATCCCCAAAAAGCCGCCGGCACCTCCTCAAGGCCGGCGGGATCCCCCCGAGGCCTGCGGGATACCGCGAGGCCTGCGCCCCCCCCCACCGCCACCTCCCGACTAGGCCGCAGCCCGCCCCGGCAAGGCCCAGCGCTTCTCGCGGCCGCTCCTGCGCCGCCGCCCGGTCGCCGCCGCCGCTGCCGACCCCGGGCCCGGTGCTGCCGCCGCCGCCGCGGCCTCTGCGCGCTCCGGGCCGCCCGGGAAAGTTTTATTCAAACGCGGAAACGGGGAGGGAGAGGGCGGGGCCCGGGCGCCATTTTGGCCGCGTCGCGGCGCCATCTTGGGAAGGACGAGGGCGCCATTTTGGGAAGGACGAAACGCCCCCTTCGGGTGTGCGGGGGCGGAGCCGCCATCTTGGGCGTGGCGCCGCCGTCGCCACCTTGAGTGTGGCGACCCGGCCGCCATTTTGGGAGTGGCGCTCACCAGCCACGCTTTTATTTCTTAAATTTTAGGATTTCTTTTTTTTTCTCGCGCTTTTTAACAATTTCCCCGAAAAACAAACGCCTTCCCCACCCTCTCGAACCAGAACACCCGAGAATTCACCCCGAAACCTTGCTGGCTTGGTGAAGGGGTGAGGTAGATGAGCGGAAAACACAACAAAATGACCCAAAAATTGGGCTGAGGGAAGGGTACAGGAATGAGAGGGGGTTGTTGCACCAGTATGACCAGTATGGGGGGGTGGGTCACCAGTAAAACCAGTACAGCCTGGTCTCCTCCACTGTGGTCACATGACAGGGAATTCCAGGCCTGTGAGGGGCTTTTGGTGAAAAATGGGAATTTTGGGGGCTCTGGAGTGTATTGGGGGGGGGGGGAAAGGAATTTTGGGATAAATGAGAGGTTTGGGTTC
Organism: Passer domesticus; assembly: GCF_036417665.1. Classification (NCBI taxonomy): domain Eukaryota; kingdom Metazoa; phylum Chordata; class Aves; order Passeriformes; family Passeridae; genus Passer; species Passer domesticus. The sequence goes on along the minus strand of NC_087510.1, from coordinate 496,030 downwards.
AACCGTTTGTGTTTTGGGGCAAAACGAGGCTGTTTGGGGGCTAAAAATTAGGGTCACTTAGTGTGGGGGACAAAAAGAGTGGCAAGGCCCAAAAAAGGAATTTTTGTGTGAAATTAGGAGATTTTGGGGCTGAAAATTAAGGTGATATCCTGAGGGAGAAGAGCAGGCCCTAAAAGAGATTTTCTGGGGGAGAAATGATGCAATTTGGGGAGCAAAAAGTGGGGTAATGTCGTGGGAGGGTTAAAAAAGGGGAGATAGGCCCCAAAAAGGGGTTTTGGGGTAAAACAAGGCAATTTTGGGGCCAACAAGTGGCATCACATTCACGGGGTGTGAAAAAGAGGGGCGGAAAGGCCACAAAAAAGATTTTTGGGGTGAAATGAGGTGATTTGGGGGCTAAAAAATGGGGTCACCTCATGCAGAGGGGGAATGGCCCAAAAAGGGAATTTGGGGGTAAAATGAGGGACTTGGGGCAGAAAACTGGGGTGGGCAGGGCACAAAAAAGGGGAGTTTTGACATGAAATGAGGGGAGTTTGGGCACCAGAAAGTGGGGTAATCTTGCAAAGGGGGAATAACCCAAAAAAGGGCTGGGTTGGGATAAAATAGAAAGATTTTGGGGCCGAAAAGAGGGGATTTGGGGTCAAAATGTGGTGCTTTTGGGGCCAGAAACTGAGGGGGTTGAATATCATACAAAGGGAATTTTGGGGGTGAATTGAGACCAAAAAGTGGGTTCAGCCCACACAGGCAGCAAAAAAAAAGGAATTTTAGGGCAAAATAAGGCATTTTTGGGGCCAGAAACAGGGGTTACACCACAGGACCCAAACAAAGGGAAATTTCTGAGTGAAATGAGGTCATTTTCGGGCTGGAAATTCAGGGTCACCCAATTGGGGGTTATAAAAGGGGGGTTTGGGGTGAAACAAAGTGATTTGGGGGCTGGAAATTGGGATTTTGACCCAAAATCGGGGGGTTTGGTGGGGGCAGGGTGTCGGGACCCCCCTTCACTCAGCCCCCGGGGGGAGGGGGCTGCCCCCCCCACGCAGGGCGGGCTTGGGGGGGGGCAGCTCCCCCCATTTTCGGGGAGTCCCACGGGTGCCGCGCAGGGTGGAGACCCACGAGGAGGTGGCCTGGGGGAGGAAGGAGGGAAAAAAATGGGGGTTCAGGTTTTGGGGATTCCCCCCAGACCCCCAAAAAGGGGTGAAGGGTACCTCCAGCCCCCCACACCCCAAAAAATGAGTGTGGAAACCCCCCCAGACACCAGAAAAGGGAGTTCAGGGTTCCCCAGCAAGCCATGCCAGCCCTCCAAGATGCCCCCAGCCCCCCAAAAATGGGGTGAAGCCCTACAAAAGATCCCCCCATACGCCTAAAAAGGGGGTTCAGCCCCCTAAAAGCAACTCCAACCCCTCCCCAAAAAACACTCTCAGCTTCCCACCCACCCCCAGCCCCCCAAAAATGGGGAGCAGCTCCCCCCAGCCCCCCAATAACCATCTCAAGCCCCCCAAAAAAATCCCCCCAGATCCCTAAAACTGGGATAAAGAGCCCCTCCAGCCCCCCCAAAAAGGGGTGCAGGCCTCCCAGCCCCCCACCAAATGATCCCTACAGACCTCCCTAAAATGGAGCCCCCCAAAATCCCCCCACCTGGGCCCTGGCTGTGTCCTGGACCCACTCGTCCACCAGCCGGTGCAGGTCGTCGGTGAAGAGCCCCTTTTTTGGGGGGGCCGGAGGGGTCGGGGGGCCCGGGGAGGGGGCTGAGGCCTCTGCAGGTAGGGGAGAGGAATTGGGAAAAGTGGGACCCTAAAACCTCTTTTTACCCCAAGCCCTGCACCCCCAAAATCCCTCCCTGCACCCCAAAACTTCCCCTTTTTACCCCAACCCCCTTCCCCCCACCCCAAAATCCCCCCTTTGCACCCCAGAATCCTCTCTTTGCACCCCAAACCCCCTTTCGCATCCCAAAATCCCCCTCCCGTGGCACCCCAAAACCCCTCCCTGCACCCCAAAACCTCTTTTTTACCCCAACCCCTTCCCCCACCCCAAAATCCCCTCTTTGTACCCCAAAATCCCGCACCCCGAAATCCCCTCCTAGCCCCCCAAAATCCCCCTTTTGCACCTCAAAATCTCCGCACCCCAAAATCCCCTCCTTGCCCCCCAAAATCCCCCCATTGTCCCCCAAAATCCCCTCCTTTCCCCCCAAACCTGTCAGGGCCACGCCCCGGCCCCGCCCTCGTGCCCGGGCCCCCCGAGGCCGCCGCGGGGACCCCCCGAGGCCGCGCTGGAGTGGGGTCCCGCCGCCCCCTCCCCATTTCGGGGGGGTCCCCCCGGGCCTCTTTGAGGGCTCGGAGCCGCCGGTGCAGCTCCCGCAGTTCCCGGTCCTGCCGTGCCCGCAGCTCCAGAACCTCCTGGATGTGCCTGGGGGGGCAGGGGGGGTCACAGGGGGTCCCCAAAACCCTTCCCGGGACCCCCAAAACCCTTCCCAGAACCCTCAAAACCTTCCTGGGACCCCCAAACCCTTCCCAAGACCCCCCCAAACCCCAACAAAGTCCCAGTCATGCCACAGTGGCAGCTCCAGCATCTCCTGGAAGTGCCTGAGTGGGGTCAGGGGGTGTCCCTAAACCCCTCCAAGCCCCCTTGGGACCCCCAAAATCTCCTCAGGACCCCCCAAACCACCCCCCAAAAGCCCCTCACTCACTTTTCCCGCAGCCGCCGCAGCTGCTCCCGCAGCGCCTCGTCCTCGGGCTCCGAGTCCCCATCGCTGCTCAGGGGGGTCTCGGGGGACCCCGGGGGGAGCAGGGGGGCCCCGGGGGGGTGCGGGGGTCCCCCCAGCCCCCCGCTCTCACTGCCCGAGCTGGGGCCCCCCCAGTCGCCCTCAGGGTCGGGGGGCTCAGGGGGTGGCTGGGGAGGGACAGGGGGAGAGAGGGGTGACAGGAGATGGGGGTGAAGGGTGGGGCTGGGGGAGATTTGGGGTCCCTGGGGCAGTTGGGGGGGTCCCTGGGACAGACATGGGGGTCTCCAGGGTAGTTTTGGGGATCTCCAAGGCAGTTTGGGGGGTCCCTAGGGCAGTTTGGGGGTTCCTTGGGACAGTTTGGGAGTCTCTGGGGTCCCTGGGGCAGATTTGGGGTCTCTGGGGTGGTTTGGGGGTCCCTGGGATAACTCTGGGGTCTCTTGGGGTAGTTCTGAGGTCTCTGGGGCAGTTTTGGGAGGGTTCCTGTGGCAGTTTTAGGGTTCTTGGGGCACTTTGGGGTCCCCAACACCCACCTGGCAGTGCCCTCGCCTTGGGGGGTCCCCGAGTTCCTCTGGCTCCTCTGTGGGACAGGGGGGTCAGTGGGGGGGGCACAGGGGTTAAATGGGGGTACAGGGGGATATGGGGTGAAATGGGGGGTGTAAATGGGGGTACGGGGGGGCACACAGGGGGGTGGAAATGGGGGTACGGGGGGCACACAGGGGGTGTAAATGGGGGTACAGGGGGGCACATGGGGGGTGTAAATGGGGGGCACATGGGGGGATACATGAAGGGCTACAAATGGGGGACACAGACGGGGTTTAGGGGTGCATGGGGGCGCAGATGGGCTCCCCAGGGGTTTCGGGGTCCCCCCCCCGTACCTGTGTGGGGGTCCCCCCCGCCGGAGGGGGGGCGCAGGCGCCGGGCCCAGCTCTTGATGCGGCGGCCCCAGCCCTTGCGGGGGCTGCGCAGGCGGGGGCACAGCCCCAGCGGGAACGAGGCACCCCCGGGCGGGGGGCAGGCGGGGGGCACGGCCTGCGGGACGGGAACGGGCTTGGGAACGGGAATATGGGAATGTGGGAATGTGGGAATGTGGGAATGGGAACAGGAATGGGAATATGGGAATGGGAATATGGGAATGTGGGAATATGGGAATATGGGAATATGGGAATATGGGAATATGGGAATATGGGAATATGGGAATATGGGAATGGAAACAGGAATGGGAACATGGGAATGGCAATATGGGAATGTGATGAGAAATATGGGAATATGGGAATGGGAATATGGGAATACGGGAATACGGGAATGGGAATATGGGAATGTGATCAGGAATATGGGAATATGGGAATGGGAATATAGGAATGGGAATATGGGAATATGGGAATATGGGAATATGGGAATATGGGAATATGGGAATATGGGAATATGGGAATGGGATCAGGAATATGGGAACGGGATTGGGAATGGGGTTGGGAACAGGAATATGGGAATATGGGAATGTGGGAACATGGGAATGTGGGAACATGGGAATATGGGAATATGGGAATGGCATCAGGAATATGGGAACGGGATTGGGAATGGGGTTGGGAACAGGAATATGGGAATATGGGAATATGGGAATGTGGGAACATGGGAATATGGGAATATGGGAACGGCATCAGGAATATGGGAAGGGGATTGGGAACAGGAATATGGGAATATGGGAATGGGAACAGGAATGGGAATATGGGAATGGGATCGGGAATGGGAATATGGGAATATGGGAATGGGAATATGGCAATAGGAACAGGATTAAGAATGGGAAAGGGAACAGGAATGGGAATATGGGAATGGGAATATGGGAATGGAAACAGGATTTGGGATGGGAATATGGGAATGAGATTGGGAACAGGAACAGGATTGAGAACGGGAATGGGAGTATGGGAATGGGGATGGGATTAGGAATGGGAATGGGGTTGGGATTGGGAATGAGGATGGGAATATGGGAATTGGGATGGGAATGGGATCAGGATTGGGGATAGGGATGGGAACAGGATGTCAGCACACACGGGGTACACCAGGGGCAGCGGGGTCTGGGGGTTGAGGGTTTGGGGGATACTGACATCTTGAGGTTAAAGTGACACCAAGAGCATGAGGGTTTGGGTTTAGGGTCACTGGGGTCTTGGAATTGGGGGTCATCAAGGTCTTGGGGATGGGGTTCTGGGGTCATTGGGGCGCTGGGGCTGGGGTTCAGGGACACCAAGGACTCAGGGTTTGGGGGACAGGGAGTTTGGGGTTGGGGACAGTCATTCCTGGTCTGTGGGGAACAGTGGGGTCTTGGAGTTTGGGGGACACCAAAGTTCTGGGGATGGGGACAGCAGCCTCTGGTCCTTGGGGACTGGAGGACACCTGGGGCACAGAGGTGTCCAGCTCTTGGGGTGGGGGACACTCACCTCTGGTCCTGGGGGTCCCTCCTGTCCCCAAGCACCGGTGACGAATGTCCCCACTCCTTGGGAGTCACCTGGTGGCTCTGGGGGTCCAGTGACGAATGTCCCCAGTCCTTGGGGGTCACCTGGCTCTTGGGACACGTCCGGCTCTGGGGGGTCGGGCGGTTCCCCGGGTCCCTCCTGCTCCCACGGGGCAGTGACTGTGCCCTGTCCCTGGGGGACACCTGGCTCTGCATCCCCAGGGATGAGGGGCTCTTGGTGGCCATTGAGCTCTGGAGGTTTGGGGACAGCCACGTCTGAGTGTCCAGGGCTGGGGACACTCAGCCCCGGGCCTTGGGGAACCCCCAGATCTTGGGGTTCAGGGTTGATCCTCTCTGGTGCCGTGGGTTCAGCCACCTCCTGGGGACCAGTGACAGCTGTCCCCAAAGCCTGGGGGACACCCAGCTCCTCCGTTTTGGGGACAGCTGACTCCTGTCCCTGGGGGACATCCAGGTCCTGGGCCTTGGGGACCCCTGTCTCCGGACCACCCTGCTCCGACGCTCCGCTCTTGTTTGTCCCCTGTCCTTGGGGACCCCCCTGGGATGTCCCCAGGGCTCTCCGTGCGGGCGGGGGTCCCCCGGGGCCTGCGGGGAGGGAACACCCCCATCAGGAATGGGGTGGGGGTGACACCCCCCAGCCCTGGTGGGGTGGTGGCAGGTCCGTGTCCCCTCCCAGCCCCTGGGGACGCACCGGTGGCCTCGCGGTTCCGGATGGTTTGGTTGATGCAGAACCTCCAGCGCCCCACGGGTGACGACTGGGGGGGGCCTTCTCCTGGTGGGGGGCGAGGGGTCAGCGGTGGGGGGTGACCCCAGCCCCCTCCCCTCCCCCACTACTCACCACCCGCTGGCGGCTCCAGGGGTCCCACCTGGGGGGAGACACATTTGGGGGGTCAGCGGGCGGGGAGGGGTGGTGGGAGAGGTGAGGCAGGGGCGGGGGGCAGGGGGAGCACCTGGGGGTCTGGGGCAGGGGTCCCGAGGAGCCCCCGCGCCTGCTCCACGATGGCCTTGAGCTCCTCCACAAACTTGTCCCGCTCCCCCTCCAGGACAAAGTTGTCCTCGACCTGCAGGGGGGACACGGGTTGGGAAGGAGGACAGAGACTGGGGAAGGGCACATGGGCTGGGGACACGGGGACACAGAGTGGGGAGGGGGACACAGATTGAGGGGGAAAATGGGTTGAGGAGGGGGACACAGATTGGGGACGAGGACATGGTTTGGGGGGACACAGATTGAGGATGGGACATAGGCTGGTGGCACAGGGACACAAATTGGGGTGGGGGACACAGACTGAGGGAGGGGGACATGGACTGGGAAGGGGGACATGGGTTTGGGAAGGGGACATGGACTGGAAGCAAGGGGCTTGAATCAGAGATGGACATAGGCTGGGAAAGGGGACAGGGACCGGGGCAGGGGACAGGGACTGGGGAGGGGACACAGGCTGGGGACACGGGGACAGCTCGGGGGTCACCATGTAGCAGGCAATGTCCTCGGGCGCATCCCCGTCCACGTCAAACCTGAAGGTGACCATCTTGCTGTCGTGGGTCTCCAGCTGGCACTCCACCGTGTTGTCCCCAGCTGAGGACACCTGGGGGGTGGTGACACTCTGTGACCGTGCCAGGATGTCCCCACACAGCCCCCCGGCCCCCAGCCCCACCCTGACCTGCAGCACGGTGAGCTGGAAGCGGGCGGGGCGCTGGCACGACGCGCGGCGCTGCCGGGCACGTGGCCCGGGGACTTCGGGGACATCGGGGACACGCAGCAGGGACGCGGCCTCGGCGGGCACCGAGGGGTCCTCGGGGCCAGGGAGCGTAGGGGGTTGTGGCATTGGGGATGGTGGTGGCATCTCTGGGGCTGGTGGCATCCCCATGGCTGGTGGCATCATGGATGGGGCTGGCATCTCTGGAGCTGGTGACATCCCTGGGGCTGGTGGCAGCACAGATGGAGATGGCACCGCTGGGGCTGGCGGCATCATGGATGAAGTTGGCATCCCTTGGGCTGGTGGCATCATGGGTGGAGCTGGCATCCCTTGTGCTGGTGGCATTCCTTGTGCTGGTGGCACCATGGATGGTGGTGGCATTTCTGAGGCTGGTGGCTTCATGGATGGTGGTAGCATCCCTTGGGCAGGTGGCACCCCTGGGGCTGGTGACACCCCCATGACTGCTGGCATCACAGATGGAGGTGGCATCCCTTGGGCTGGTGGCATCATGGATGGAGGTGGCATCTCTGGGGCCGGTGACATCCCCAGGACTGGTGTCATGATGGACAGTGGTGGCACCCCCAGAGCTGGTGACATCCCCACCACTGGTGGCATCCCTGGAGCTGGTGACATCCCTGGCACCAGCTGCGGCTGCATGGTGGGGACTGGCTGTGGTGGCATCCCCTGGGCTGGTGGCATCCCAGATGGCAGTGGCATTCCTGGACCTGGTGGCATTCCTGGACCTGGTGGCATCCCCTGGGCTGGTGGCATCCCAGGGGCTGTTGGTGGAATTCCAAGGCCTGGCTGCAGCTGCACCATGGGGACCAACTGTGGTGGCACCCCAGCTGGGGGTGGCACTCCTGGAGCAGGTGGCATCCCCTGGGCTGGTGTCACCCCTGGAGCTGGTGGCATTCCAGCTGGAGGTGGCACTCCCAGAGCTGGTGTCACCCCCAGAGCTGGTGTGCCCCCCGAGGCTGGTGGCACTCCAGTAGGAGGTGGCACCCCTTGCGCTGGTGACACTCCAGGAGCCGTTGTCACCCCCCGCAGCTGGCAGTGCCACCCCTGCTGCCACTCTCGGTGCCATCCCCGGCCCCGGTGCCCCGGGTGCCACCTGTGGCTGTGCCCCCACTGTCACCAACCCCCCGCCACAGCCACAGGGGTCCCCCTCAGGCCCAGGTGGCTCCGTGGTGGCTCCTCCGGTGCCATCCTCTGCTGTCCCCTCGGTCCCCTGGGTCACCTGCAGGACACAGAGCAGTGCCAGGGGGGTCTGGACCCCCCCAGGACCCCCAGTGTGACAGGCACTTACCGGTGGTGGCACAGGGTGGGGCACCCCATCCTGGGGTCCCTGTGGGTACCCCCAGAGCTGCTCAGATGCTCCGGTGACACCACAGGGACCGGGGACATCAGGTCCTGGGGCGTTTTCCAGGACCCCCCTCGGCTGTGGGGAGGGAGCAAAGGGGCAGGTCACTGCCAGGGGGGGGTCTCACTGGGGGCAGGGGGCATTTGTGGGGGCTGAGGGCAGTTTGGGGGGATAAGGGGGATAGTTTGGGTGTACAAGGGGGCAGTTTTGGGGGCACTGGGGAGTAGTTTTGAGGGGTTGGGAACAGTTTTAGGGGGCAGTTTGAGGGTCTGGGGCAGTTTTAGAGGGCAGTTTGAGGGTCTGGAGGCAGTTCTGGGTGACCTGGGGCAGTTTTGGGGGCACTGGGGGCAGTTTTAGGGGGCAGTTTGAGGGTCTGGGGCAGTTTTAGAGGGCAGTTTAAGGGTGTGGGGGCAGTTCTGGGTGTCCAGGGGCAGTTTTGGGGTCTCACCAGGGCCGGGCGGGGGCTGCTCCCGCAGCAGCTGCTGCCGCACGTGCTGATCGACCTCGGTGTCCTCGCTCTCGGGGCCCCCCCGGCTCTCAGGGCCCCCCCTGCTCTCCGCCTGCTTCTTCTCCCGCGTCTTCCTCACCAGCGCCAGCCGGTCCCGGATGGATTTGGCCACAGCCTTGGAGTCGCTCTCGTGGAAGAACCCGGATTTCACCTGAGGGGGAAAATTGGGGTGTCTAGGGTGGGCACTGAGAGCTGGAGGGGCTCGGGGCTGGTTCTAGAATTTTGGTGTGTGTTGGTTTTGGGAGAGGTCCAAGGTGAGGTTAAATGATGAGTTCAAGGGTGTCATTGGTTTTGGGAGAGGTTCAAGCTGAGGTTGAGAGATGAATTTTGAGGTAACTTTTGTTCTGGAAGGGGCTCAAGAAGAGTGGGAGGGACCAACTGTTGGGTTCCTGGGTGGATTTTGAGGTGTCACTGCCTTTGGGGATGTTCAAGATGAGCTTGACCCACAATTTTGGAGGTTGATTGCATTTGGGGAGAATCGAGACCAATTAGGGGCCAGTCCTGAGGATTTTTGGGGTCACGCCCTCACCATCTCATAGGCCACCTCCTCAGGGACATCGGCGTCCAGGTTGAAGCTGAACTCGATGGCCTCGTTGTCCTTGTGCTTGCCCTTGAGCTTTTTGGGGTCCTCCACCCAGAGCCGCAGCGCCAGCGCCGGGTCCAGCCCCGCGTCGTCCTCGGCCAGCTCCACGCGCAGCCCCGTGTCCTCGGCGAAGAACGCGTGGTCCAGCAGGTCCCGGATGGACAGCCTGGCGTGGGGGTGGGGGGTGTGGTCAGTGTGGTCACTCCTGGGGGGCTGCAGGGGTCCCAGACCACCACCCCACCCCACCTCTCAGCCTTGTTCTGCCGGATGCAGCCCTCGATGATCTCCTTCACCTCGGGGTCCGTCACCTTGTGGAAACTCGCCGGCTTGATGCCCTGTGGGGGGACACGGTGACTTGGGGGGCTCTGAGGGAGGGTTGGGGGTCTCAGGGGCTGGTGGGACACCCACGCTGGTGACTTTGCGGTAGATCTGGGCGGCGTTCTGGCACTCAGAGTACGGGTACTCGGACGTGCCCATCTCCAGCATGCACATCCCAAAGGCGTAGACGTCCACGGACTCGTCGTAGCGCTCCTCGTACATCTCGGGGGCCATGAACTCGGGGGTCCCTGTGGGGTGGGCGGTCAGGGGCGGCCCTCGGGGGCGTCCCCGAGGTCCCCACGGCGCTCACCGATGACGCTCTTGGCGAAGGACGTGCGCATGAGCGTGGCCAGCCCCAGGTCGCCGATCTTGACGGAGCCGGTGGGGCCGGTGATGAAGATGTTGTCGCACTTGAGGTCACGGTGGATGATGGGCGGCGTCCTCGTGTGCAGGAACTGCAGCCCCTTCAGGATCTGCCGGCACCAGCTCCGCAGCACCTTCGGCTTCATCACCTTGAACCTCTTGAGGTACCTGTGGGGTCCCGTCAGCCACGCCCGGACCCCCCCCGGCATCCCCCCACGCCCCCAACTCACGTCTTGAGGGTGCCCGAGGTCATGAGCTCGGTGACGAGGACGATGCACTTCTTGCCGCGGAGAGAGGACTCCCAGGAGTCGTAGAAGCGGACGATGTTGGGGTGCTGCAGCCCCTTGAGCATCTCGGCCTCCTCCTTGAAGCGCTGCTGCTCTGCCTTGGTCAGCTTGCGGTCCTGGGGGGCACAGACACACCCCAAGGTCTGGCAGCAGCGTTGGCTCCGGGTTCCAGGGTCAGCGTTAGCAGCCCCAGCCCCAGGATTGTCATAATTATCATCGTTTTCATCATCATTCTCCAGCCCCAGGATCATCATCATGCATAAACCTCAGGGTTGTTAACAGCCCCATCATCATCTTCATCATCATCATCATTATCCCACAACTCCACCACCATCATCACCATCATCCCCAAACTCCAGGGTTGTCATCATCATCATCATCATCATTATTCCCCAACCCCAGTATCACCAACACCCCTAAAGCTCGGGGTCATTGCCATCATCATCATCATCATCATCATTATTCCCCAACCCCAGTATCACCAACACCCCTAAAGCTCGGGGTCATTGCCATCATCATCATCATCATCATCATCATCATCATCATCATCATCATCATGTCTAAATCTCAGGATCATTGCCAGCATCATGATCATCATCATCATTATCATCCCCCAGTCCCAGACTCACCATCATCATCATCACCATCATCAATTCCAGCATCATTATCATCATCACTTCTAAGTTCCAGAATCATTTTCATCATCATCATCCCCAAATCCCAGGGTCACCATCATCCCCATCCTCAGTCCCCAGGACCACCACTGACACTCCCAAACCTTCAGGATCATCATCATCATCACCAATGTCCCAACTCCAGGGTCATCGTCCTCACCCCCAAACTCTGTCGTCATCATCATCATCATCATCATCATCATCATTCCCCAATTCCAGGGGGTAACAAAGCACTTTGGGGAACAAGTGGCTCAATTTGGGGGGAATTGATGGGATTTGGGGTGGCTGTGGGGTGCAGAGGTGGCCGAGGGGTCAACTGTGGGGGTTGTGGAGAATTTGGGGTCTCAGTTTGAGGGGCCAGTCAGGGGGTCCATGATGAATTTTGGGGTGTCCCCATCTTTGGGAGGGGCTCAAGGTGAGCTGAAAGGTTCAAGGGCTGATTTTGGAGATCGTTGATATCAGAGGAGCCTCAAGATGAGTTTGAGGAACCAATCACAGCTTTGGAAGGGTTTCAACGTCAATTTCAGGAGCCAATGATGAATTTGAGAAGGCTCATGATGAATTTTGGGGTGTCCCAATCTTTGGGAGCGGTTCACGATGAGATCAAAGGACCAGCTGTGGGATTCAAGGGTGGATTTTGAAGATCACTGATTTTGGAAGTGCCTCAAGATGAATTTGAGGAACCTGTCACAGCTTTCAAATGGCTTCAACATCAATTTGAGGAGCCAGCCAAGGGCCTCATGATGAATGTTGGGGTGTCTGAATTTGGGAGAGACACCTCCCACCTCACTTCAAGGCGAGCTCAAAGGACCAACTGTGGGTTCCAGGGATTTTGGGGATCACTGACCTCAGAAGAGCCTCAAGCTGAGTTTGAGGAGCCACTCATGGCTTTGGAAAAAGTTAAACGCCAACTTGAGAGGCCAATCAGGGGCTTCATGACAAATTTTGGGGTGTCCCCATCTTCTGAAGAGCCTAAAACCCCCCCTCCCCCAAGAACCTATCACACATCCTCCCCATCCGACGACCCCAAATAAGCCAAATTTCACCTCCCACCCACCAACTCACCACCCCCAGCCCCCCAAAACTCCCCCCCCCACCGTCTCGGGGCTCACCTGCAGCTCACACCAGGCCACCTCCACCCAGGTGTCGGTGTCGAAGCCCTTGAAGACCGTCTTGAAGGCGCCGCGCCCCAGCTCGATGTCGAACTTGAGGAAGCGGCCGCCGGGCGAGGTGGCCACGGCCTTCATCTCCGCCTCCTCCTCGCCCTCCTCGCCCGCCCCGAGCCGGGGGTCGCCCCGCGGGCCGGGGTCGCCGCCGCGCTCGCCCCGCTCCTCCTCCTCCAGCACCTCCACGCTCTTGCGGAAGAAGCGTTTTGGGGGGGCGGGGGGGGGCCGCGGGAGTTTTGGGGTCCCCCAGATCGGCGGCCATGGCTGTCCCCACTCCCCCCCCACCCCCCACCCGCCCGTAAATTTTAGGGGGTGACCCCCCCCCCGCCGCCCCCTCGCCAGCCCCGGCTGCCCCTATGGATGAAGGGGGGGGAGGGGGCCGCGTGTCCGGGGGTGGTTTAGGGGGTCTGGGGGGGGGGGTCACCTCGATTTTAGGGGTGTCCCCCCCTCGGGTGGCACCGGCGGTGGCCGCGTCACCCCCTGCCCCGCGGGGGGGGGGGGGACCTGCGGGGGAGACAAAGAGGCTTCGATAGGGCGGGGGGGGGCAATCGGGGGGGGAGGGTGTAATTAATAAGGGCAGCGGGGTTAATTGGGGGGGTCCCCGAAATCTGGGGGGGGGTGGAAGCATCCCCCCGGCCCCCCCCCCCGCACAGCGGCTGCTCTTCCTGCGGAGGAAGGACTTCCGGGGGCAGCCCCCCCCCCCCAAAAGGATGCTACAGGTACGCCCGCCCCCAAGGATGCCATAGGTACCCTCGGGACGCCTCGGGGGCTCTGGGCACCCCCCAAGGATGCTCTGGGTACCCCCCAAGGATGCCATAGGTACCCTCGACCCCCCCCGGGTGCCACAGGTACCCCCTCCCCCCCAGAATGCCACAGGTACCTCAGCCCCCCCGCGCTATGGGGCGCCCTATGTATTCTATAGGGGCAGGGTCTGACCCTTATAGCCGCCCTAGACCACCCTAGCCCACCCCCTATAGCCCCCCTCAGCTCCTCTGTGTCCCCTATAGCCCGCCCTGTGCCCCCCTATACCCCATAGAGCCCCCAGACCCTAAAGCCCCTATACTCCCTATAGCCCCCTACACCCTAAAGCCCCTATATTCCCTATAACCCCCCTGACCCTATAACTGCTGTGCCCCCCTATACCCCGTAGAGCCCCCCAGCCCCTATAACCTGGACCCCATGTGTCCCCTGTACCCCATGGAGGCCCCCAGAGCTTCTCCACATCCCTCCAGTTCCTGTGTGCCCTGCACCCCCTATAGTGCCCCCATATCCCCTCTCTGCCCCCATATCCCCCCTCAGCCCCGTATCCCCCACGGCCACCTGTGCCCCCATATCTCCTCCATTCCCCCATATTCCCCTCTGCCCCATAGCCCCCTGTGCCCCATATCGCCTCTGCCCCCACAGCCACCTATGCCCCCATATCCCCTTTGTGACCCCACATTCCCCGTGCCCCACATTCCCCCTGTGCCCCCCCTTAGCCCCCACAGCCACCTGTACCCCCAAATTCCCCCTGTGCCCCCATATTCTCCCTGTGCCACATAGCCCCCACAGCCCCCTGTGCCCCATATCGCCCCTCTGTCCCCATATCCCCCCTGTGCCCCCATATCCCCCACGGCCACCTGTGCCCTATATCTCCCCTCTCCCCAATATCCGCCCTATGCCCATATCCCCCCCTATCCCCATAGGCCCCATATCCCCCATAGCTCCCTGTGCCCCATATCCCCCCCTACCCCCATATCCCCCACAGACCCCCCCCCAGACCCCGGCCCCCCCCCAGACCCCGGCCCCCCCCCACGCCCCCGCCCTCTCACCCGCGTCACGTGACCGCCGCCGCGCGAGGGCTGCCGGGAGCTGTAGTCCCGTCCTGCCTCTGCCTGTGGCCACGCCCCTAACGCCACGCCCGTGCGCTGTCACGCCCCTTCGCCACGCCCCTACGCGTCCATCCGTGATTCGGGGATCGCTCCGTGCCTCGCTCGCTCGCGGGTTCGGCGCTCGGCTGCGCCGCCTGCGCAGCGCCGTCATGGCGGCCCCCGGGGTGGAGGCGCGGGCGCTGTTCGCGGAGGGGGTGCGGGCCGTGCTGGGGGGCTGGGCGGCGCTGCAGGTGAGGGGGACACCGGGGACACCTGGGGACACCTTGGGGGGGCACTGGGGACAGCTGCCAGCTGCGCTGGGGGGCTGGGCAGGGCTGCAGATGAGGCGGGGGCAGCGTGAGGGAGCTCCGGGGGGCACCTGGGGACACAGAGGGGGCACCCGGCACCAGCGCCGCGTGTCCCCATGTCCCCCCTGGCTGTCCCCGCAGCTGGCGGTGGCGCAGGGATTCGGGGGGCCGCAGGGTTCCGAAAAAGCCGCATGGCTCAGCTCGGCGCTGCTCGACTTCTTCACGCAGAACGGTGCGTGCTGCCCCTCCCCCACCCCGGGGGGAGGGGGGGGGAGGGTCCGGGGGTGGGGGAGGGGCAGAGGTGACACCCCCCGATCACCCCCTCCCCAGCTGACCTGGAGCAGGAGGAGGTGGAGGATTTCCTGGCCGAGGTGATGGACAACGAGTTCGACACGGTGGTGGAGGACGGCAGCCTGCAGCAGGTGGGCTCCCAGTACGGACCAGTACAGACCAGTACGGAGCAGTGTGCTCCCAGCAGCCGGCCAGCCGCCCCCAGGCACTCCCAGTACAGCCCAGTTTGTCCTCAGGCTGCTCTCAGCATCTTCCAGTGGCCTTTGTGCCCTCCTGGTACCCTGGGTACATTCCCAGGTGCTCCCAGTAGCTCCCAGTATAAACCAGTATGGACAAGGATGTTCCCAGCAGCCGCTCCCAGTTCATCCCAGCCCATCCCCAGCCTGTTGCCACCATCCTTTGGTGCTCCCAGAGCCTCCCAGTATAGACCAGTCTGTTCTCAGTGCTCTTTTATTTCCTCCCAGTCCGTCCTAGTCTCACACATCACCCTCAGCACCCATCCCAGTCCATCCCAGTACATCCCAGTTCCACACGTTGCCTCTCAGCACCCCCCAGACCCATCCCAGTCCCATCCCCAGTGGTCCCAGTCCATCCCAGTCCCCTCCCCAGTGGTCCCAGTCCATCCCAGTCCCGTCCCCAGTGGTCCCAGTCCATCCCAGTCCCGTCCCCAGTGGTTCCAGTCCATCCCAGTCCCATCCCCAGTGGTTCCCAGTCCATCCCAGTCCCCTCCCCAGTGGTTCCAGTCCATCCCAGTCCCCTCCCCAGTGGTTCCCAGTCCCCTCCCCAGTGGTTCCAGTCCATCCCAGTCCCATCCCCAGCGGTCCCAGTCCATCCCAATCCCCTCCCCAGTGGTTCCAGTCCATCCCAGTCCATCCCAGTGTCCCCGCAGGTCAGCCGGGAGCTGGTGACCCTTTTTGCCCGGGCGCGGGGTGGGGACGTGGGGGGCGTGGGGGCGGCCCTGGGGGCTCTGGCCCGGCGTGGCCCCGCCCTGGCCGCCGCCCTGGCCACCGCCCGCCCGGGGGGAGACCCCCAGAGCCCCCCCGGGACCCCCCTGACAGCCCCCCGGAGCCCCACGGCCCCAGGGGAGGAGGAGGAGAGCGGCGAGGAGGAGGAGGAGGTGAGGGTGTGACATCACTGGGATGATGTCATTGCTTGGGAGCCAATCGGGTTGGGAGGGTGGTGGTGATGTCATCAAAGGGGGTGGGGATGTGGTGATGACATCACAGGGTGTAACCCTGAGGGGATACTGATGATGTCATTAAATTAGGGGGTGGGGACTCCCCAGGACCCCCAAATGAGGTGGGGCTAGGGGTGATGATGTCATTCCTGATGATGTCATTGAGTCCTGATGATGTCATCACATGGAGGGAACCAGGGGGAAGCTGGGATGGGGGTGGGGCCGTGATGGTGTCACCAAATTTAGGGAACGGGACCCCAGGACCCCTGTGATGGAAGGGGGGGGGCACTGATGACGTCACTGATGATATCACAGGGGTGCCACACTGATGACGTCATTGTCCCCCCCAGGCCATGGAGTGCGGGACGCCCCCGCCCCCCTCGGACGGCTGGACCGTGGTGCAGCGGCGGCGGCGGCGGTGATGCGGGGAGGGGTGTCCTGTGTGTCCCCCCCCAGCTTGGGGGACACCCCTCCCCCACCCTGCTCCCCAAACTGGGGGGGAATAAAGGCCCCTCCCCCCATGGGGGGTGTGGGAAGAGGAGTCGTGTGATTATTGGAGGGAGAGGCCGCTTAGAGAGCCCCTGGCCCCACTGGGACCCCACCGATCCCTCCCAGTTTAACCCAGTCCCTCCCAGTTTAACCCAGTCCCTCCCAGTGGCCCCGCCCCTCGCCCAGCCCCGCCCATCATGGCGGCAGCTCTGAGGGCTCTATGACAGTGAGGGGCGTGGCTTTTTCACCGCGCGTTGTGATTGGCTGCACTTTGTATGAGTGGGAACGCCCTTCACCCTCTCACACGTTGATTGGTCGGCAAGAGCGGAGGGGAGCGGCGATTGGTCAGCTGGGCTTAAACCGTGTGGGCGCGGGCGCTGATTGGTCTCCGCTGCTCGGGTGGGCGGAGCGAGGCGGGAGAGCGGGAAGACGCGGCGGCGATGGCGGCGCGGCTGGAGCGCGCGAGGGGGTGAGCGCGCGACCCCCCCCAACGGCGGGAACCCCTGAGGGCTGCCCGGCCGCCATCTTGGATCGGGGGCGACCCCCACGGCCCTGCGGGGGCTTGGGGGGTTCACCGGGTGCCATTGAGGTCCCTGGGGTCACTTCCTCATCCCCATTGGGGTCCCTGAGGGGTGACCGGGTCCTTACGGGCTCCTTGAGGTGACGCCCAGCCTTGCAGTGTCTCCGTGCCCTCACCTATCCTGCGGGCTCTGGGGAAGGAGGGGGTCACCGAGGGATCTCCTCACCCCCACGGGGGTCCCCGGCACCCCACGCGTGTCCGAGGAGGGGTCCTGGTTGTCTCCATGTCCCCCCTGGTGTCACTGCGGGGTATCGGGGGGATCTCCTCGTTTCTGGAGGGGATCTGGGGGGTGTCCCCCCATCTCCACCCGTGTCCCCATCCATGTCCCCAGGGCGCTGGCAGCGCTCGAGGCTGCCCTGGCCTTGGAGGAGGAGGAGGGTGATGTCCCCACCCGGATCCTGGTGGAGCATCAAATGGTGAGACCCCAAAAGTGCCCCACGGCACCTCAGAATAGAACTGGAGCATCCATGTCTCCCATAGCTGTCCTTGGTCTCTGTATTTGACCCCCAATGCCCCCACACCTCCTCTTAATTTACTTCTGAACCTCCCAAACTTCTTGCATCCCCCCTGTCTGGCCCTGATTCTGTTAGTGACTCCCACATTTGTCTCCTAAACTTTCTCAACTGCCCTATTTATGTCATCTTCTCTGCCCCCTTGCTTTCCTCAAAAAATTCTCTTTTGTCCCCCCAGTTCTCCCTTCCACACCCCACTTTTCCCCACACCTCTGACACCTGCTCTGTGCCCTCCCCCAACCCCCTTGGCACCCCAAATCTCCCGTGACACCCCAAACCTGCCCCCCAGGACACCCGGCGGAAGCAGAAGCTGCTCCTGTCCCAGCTCCGGGTGCTGAAGCTGCTCCTGGGGGTCATCGAGAACCCGGGGCTGCTCCCGTCCCCCACCAACCTGCGTGAGCCCCCAAACTGAACCCCAAAACCCCCTGAGCCCCCAGACTGAACCCAGAGCTGCCCTCAGCTTGCATGAGCCCCCAAAACTTCTGGGTTCACCCTGAACCCCAAAACCTCTTGACCTTCCTTGTCCACCTTGGGTGTTCCTGGGTCTCTTTTGGGCCAGGGGTTTGGGGGTTCCTGGGTCTTTTGTGGGGCAGGGGTTTGGGGGTTCCTGGGTCTCTTTTGGGGCAGGGGTTTGGGGGTTCCTGGGTCTCCTTTGGGGCAGGGGTTTGGGGGTTCCTGGGTCCCCTTTGGGGGTTCCTAGGTCCGCCTGAGGAGGGAGCTGAGGGAATATTTGGGGATTTCCATACATCTGAGTCCTCTTTGGGGATTCCTGGCTCTGGTTTGGGAGTTCCTGGGACCCCTTTGGGAGGGATTGGTGATTCCCAGGTCCCTTTTGGGGTCCCTCCCGTTTTGGGGGGCTGATGTGGGGCTCCCCCCAGGCGAGGCGGCGGCGCAGGCTCGGAGGCGCTGGCGGGAGCTGAAGGCGAGGTACGGGGAGGCCCTGGGGGTCCTGGGGGAGGCTGTGCCCCCCGCCCTGGCCCAGCTGCACCGGGGCCAGCAGCTGCTGCAGCGCGAGAGGACAGCCCTGGGGGCACGGCTGAAACAGGTACGGGGGTCCCAGGGGGGCTGGGGGTCCCAGGGGGGCTGGGGGCACAGTGTGGGTGCTGGGGGTCCCATGGGTGCTGGGGGTGGGCGTCCCAGAGTGCTGGGGGGATCCAGTGGGTTTGGAGGGATGGGACTCCCAGGGGCCCTGGGGGTCCCATGAGGGCTGGGAGTGGGGGTCTGGGGGCTCAATGGGGGTCTTGGAGGTCTCATGTGTTGGGGAATTGGGGGCACAATGTGGTTCCTGTGGGGTCCCTGGGCGGCTGGGGGCACAGTGTGGATCCTGGGGGATCCCATGGGTGCTGGGGGTCCAAGGGGTGCTGGAGGATCTCATGGTGTAAGGAGGCTGGGGGCATTGTGGGTCTGGGGTCTCCTCTGGGGGTTGGGGACACTCTGTGGGTCTGGGGGCTCCCATGGGTGCTGTTCCTCCCTCCCCCTGCAGCAAGAAGAGCTGAAGGTGAAGGTGTGTGAGGCCACAGAGAGACGGGACCAGGTGAGACTGGGAGGGCACCCCCGTGGGGTCTCCCATATCTTGGGGTACCCCTCCCCATGGGGGGCTGCACTTGAGGATTCCCTCCCATTTTGGGTCTGAGTCCCTCCCCTCCAATTTGGGATTTCTTTCTCCCTTAGTCTGGGGCATCTTTCTCCCCTAATGTGGGGTCTCTTTTACCCCTAATTTGGGGTCTTTTCTCTCCAATTTGGGATCTCTTTCTCCCCTAGTCTGGGGTCTTTTTCTTCCCTAATCTGGGGTCTCTTTCCCCCCTAACATGGGGTCTTTTCCCCAAAATTTGGGGTGTTTTTCTCCCCCCAGCTGCTCCGGCGGGTTCAGGAGCGGCGCCTGCAGCGGCGCGGCCGGCAGGAGGCCCTGCAGGGACTGAGGGGGACAGCGGCCAGGTGAGGGGGGCACAGGTGAGGGGAGGGGGTCATGGGGGTGAGGGGGTCATGGGGGGACCACGGGTGAGGAGGGTGAGGTGTGGAGTTGGGAGCCCCTGGGATTTTGGGGGGTGGTCCAGAGGTCCTGAGAGGGACCCAGGAGTTTGGAGGGACCTCAGGGTAGGGGAGAGCCCTGGAGGGGACCCAGTGGGGGTCCAGGTGTCCAGGTGGAGCTTCTGGGATAGTGGGAGGAACCCAGGAATTTTGGGGGGATGGTCATGTCCCCCCCCACCCACAGACTGTCATTTCCTGCAGGGTGGGGGCCTCGTGCCACCTGTACCAGGCCCTGGCGGGGGTCCAGGTGCTGCCCCCCTCCCCAGGGGCCCCCGATTTGGAGCTGGAGCTGGGATCCCCTCCCGGCTCCTCCCATTCTCTGCCCCCCCTTCACCTGTGCCTCACCCCCGGTGGGGAGGTCCGACTGCAGGTGAGTGGCTTAGGGGGGATTTTGGGGGGCTGGGGAGGATTGGGGGGTTCGGGGTGGAATTGGGGGCTGGCAGAGGGGGCACTGGGAGGGCTTGGTGGGGATTTATGGGAGCACTTGGAGAGCTGGGGCAATTTTTGGGGGCCAGGAAGGCTGTGGGGGTGTATTTGGGGTTCACAGACTGATCTGGGGGGGTTCTGGGTGGGTTTGGGGTCTCGCCACCTCCCCTTTTTCCCCCCAGGACCCCCCCCTGGGGCTGCCCCCTCCCCTGGGCCCGGGGCTGCTGGAGCTGCAGCAGCGCTGCTGGGAGAGCTGGAGCCTCTGGGCAGAGGTGACACACCTGAGAAACAGGTGAGGGGGGCTGGGGGGGTCTCTGAGGGGGGCTGGGGGGTGGGGAGGGAGTTGGGGGGTCTTTGGGGTAGGTGTAAAGGGTCTGGGGGTAACTGGGAGGGTTAGGGGCATTTGGGAGGTTAATTGGGGGGGCTGTGGGAGAGTTGGGGGGTCTTTGTATAAGGTCAGGGGGGTTTTGAAGCAGCTCTGGGGGGCTTTGGGGTAATTGCCAGGGTGGGGGTTGATTGGGGGGGCTGGGGGTTAATTGGGGGGCTCACCCCAACCAACCCCCTGGTGACTCCCCAGGTTCGCCCTGGACTGGCAGCCGGAGTTGGGGCTCCTGCAGGTCCTGGGGGGCCCCCGGGATGCCCAGACCCTCTGGACGCTGCAGCTGGAGCCGGGGTACCCCCAGAGCGGTGGGGTGCGACTGCTGCCCCCACCAAAGGGGGCCCCCCCCATCCCTGTGAGTCCTTTGGGGGTGTCCTGGGGGAGTTTGGGGGTCCCTCGGAGGGGATTAGCGGGGTCTGTGGGGCAGGTTTAGGGATCATGGAGCAATTTGGGGGTCCCTGGTGGTGGGTTGGGGGTCCTGGGGGAGAACTTAGGGGGTTTTGGGGTTCCCAGGGGCACTGGGGGGTGCCTGGAGGTGGTTTGGGCGTCCTGGGGGGCGTCACTTGGGCGTCACTGAGGGCAATTTTGGGGGTCCCAGACACATGGGGAGATCCTGGGGGTGGTTTGGGGCTCACTGAGGGCAATTTGGGGGCATCGCAGAGGCCCTTGGGCACCCTAGGGATGGTTTTAGGGTTCTTTGTGGGTTTGGGGGTCTCTCAAGGGGGCACAGGGGGTGTCGTGGAAGTGACCTCCCCCAAACCCCTTTTCCTCCACAGGCACCCCCAGACCCCCCCACTCTGACACGGTGGCTGGAGCTGCTGGTGGGGGGGGGTCTCTGAAAAAGGGGGATCCCCCTCTCCCCCCCCCCCCCATAAAAAACCCCACTGCACCCCAATAAACTCACGGCCTCCCCTTCTCCAGCTCTGTCTCACCCCAAAAAAAACCCTGTTTCTGGGGGTTTGCGGGAGCAGCTTTATTGTGGGGAGGGGGCTCTGGGGGTCGGGGGTTTTGGGGTGGCGGGGGTCCCCCAATCCGGGGGTCCCTACGGAGGGGGGTCGGCGCCGCGCCGCTTGGGCTGGTTGCGCTCGGGGTGCAGCAGGATCACGTAGACCTTGGGGGCGTAGAGGAGCCCCAGCGGCACCGAGGCCGACAGCGACATGGACACCGTCAGCGTGGCCGTCTGCACGTGCACCTGCGCCCCAAAAACGGTACCCCAACATCCTACTGGTCCCGAAATCCTACTGACCCCAAAATCCTCCTGACCCCAACATCCCACTGATCCCGAAATCCCACTGACCCCAAAATCCTACTGACCCCAAAATCACACTGATCCCAAAATCCCACTGACCCCAAAATCCCACTGACACCCCCAAACCCAGCCATTCCCCAACCCAACTGTCCCAAGGGCCCATGGACACCATCTGCATGTGCACCTGTGCCCCAAAAATGGTACCCCAAAATCCTACTGACCCCAAAATCCCACTGACCCCAAAATCCCACTGATGGCCCCAAACCCAGCCATTCCCCAACCCAACTGTCCCCAAGGGCCCATGGACACTGTCAGTGTGGCCATCTGTATGTGCACCTGGACCCCAAAAGTGGTACCCCAAAATCCCACTGACCCCAAAAACAGGCATCCCCAAATCCCACTGATGCCCAAATCCCATTGATAGCTAAATCCCATTGCCCCCAAAACAGGAACCCTCCCAAGTGCCCCCCAGGAGACCTCCAAATACCCCTAGGAACCCCCCAAATCCCCCTCCTCACTCTCTCTACTGACTGGGCAGGGCTGAAGATGGGCCCAAAGGTGAACCAGACCATGTGTGCTCAGAGTGATCCCCCAAATACCCCCAGGGACCCCCCAGAGACCTCCCAGGGACTCCCCAAATACCACCAGGGACCCCAAACTCCCATCCCACCCTCTCTGCCGACTGGGTGGTGCCAAAGAAGATGGGCCTAAAGACAAACCAGACCATATGTGCCCACAGTAATCTCCCAAATACCCCCAGGGACCCCCCAAATACCCCCCAGGAGCCCCAAAACCCCCTCCTCACCCTCTCTGCCGACTGCGCGGCGCCGAAGAAGATGGGCCCGAAGGCGAGCCACACCACGCAGGTGGTGTACATGGCGAAGCCGATGGGCTTGGCCTCGTTGAAGGTCTCGGGGACGCCGCGCGCTTTGACGGCGTACACGGTGCAGGTGAGCATCAGCAGCAGGGCGTAGGCCAGGCAGGCCAGCGTGGCCCCCTCGGCCATGTCGCAGCGCAGGACCCCCCGCGCCGCCTCGGGGTCGGGGGTCCGGCCCATCTCGTAGTCGATGAGGGCGTGGGGTGGCCGGACCAGCAGCCAGGTGGCCGCGGCCACCAGCTGCAGCCCGCTGAGCGTGAAGGTGATGACCAGCTGCGAGGTGGGGCTGATGAAGCGCGGCGGCGTCACCGAGCGCTTCCCTGCGGGGTGCGGCGGGTTACGGGGGGCTGCTGGCACCCCCAGAGCTCGTCTGGCCTGAAGGGGTGGGAGTCGGGGTACCCCACGTCCCTCAGCCTGATCTGGAACCCCAACACTTCTGGAGGCCCTGGAAGTCACCTCCCTTGGGGATGGGGCTGGTCTTGGTGAGGAGGACAGGGTGGGGACCCTGTGCCATGTCCCTCATGCAGCCCCTCACTCCAGGCTCCCACCCCCCAGTGCCCCCAACCCTGCCCAAAGCCCCTCACCCTGTCTTCACACCCTGCTGTTTCCCCATGTCCCTCACCCTGCTCTAAGATGTGGCAATGTGGTTGGTCTTGGTAAGAGCATGGCACAGATGAGACCCCAGCCCCTCACCCTGTGTCCCCAGCCCCTCACCCTGCTCAAAGATGTGGGTTGGTCTTGGTGACAGCATGGCACAGGTGAGACCCCAGCCCCAGTCCCTCATCCTGTGCCCCCAGCCCCTTACCCCAGTCTCCTGCCCCTCCATGTGCCCTCCTGTGCCCCCCAGCCCCTCACCCTGCTCAAAGATGTAGGTTGGTCTTGGTGACAGCATGGCACAGGTGAGACCCCAGCCCCAGCCCATCACCCTGTGCCCCCCAACCCCTCCTGTTTCCCCCAGCCTCTCACCCTGTGCCCCCCAGCCCCTCACCCCGTGCCCCCAGCCCCTCACCCTGCTCGAAGATGCGGTAGATGCGGTTGGTCTTGGTCAGCAGCGCGGCGTAGGTCAGGCTCATGCCCATGCCCAGGAAGAGTCGCCGCAGGGCGCAGACCCCCACGCCGGGCTCGGCCACCATGAGGAAGGTGATGGCGTAGACCAGGGCGATGCCGGCCAGCAGGACGTAGCTCAGCTCGCGCCCCGACGCTTTGACAATCGGCGTCTCGTGGTGCCGCACGAAGGTGGCCAGCACGAAGGCGGTGGCCATCAGCCCCAGCGTGGCCAGGGCCAGCGGCACGGCGGCGCAGGGGTGGCCCCAGCTCAGGCGCAGCACCGGCGTGGGGCGGCAGGCCGTGCGGTTGGGCGTGGGGCGCAGGTGAGGGGCGCAGGGCAGGCAGGTGAGCAGGTCGGCCCGGTACTGGTAGCCCCCGCAGAGCTCGCAGTGCCAGCAGCACGGAACGCCCTTCACCGGCTTCTTGCGCTCGCCGGGGCCGCACGGCAGGCTGCACACCGAGGGCGGCGGCGACGACGAGTTGGAGCCCCAGGCCATGGCGTCCTCCTGGTGGGGGGACGGTCAGGGACACCCCGGGGACACCCCAAATACCCCAGGGACACCTTGAACACACCATGGACATCCCAACCCTTTCACGGACACCTCATGGATCCCCCAAACCCTCCATGGACACCCTAAACAGCCAATGGAAAGCCCAAATATCCCCCATGACACCTCAAACCTCCATGGACACCTCATGGATCCCCCAAACCCCCCATGGACACCCTAAACAGCCAATGGAAAACCCAAATACCCCCCATGGACACCTCAAACCCTCCATGGACACCCCAAATACCCCAGGGACACCCTGAACACCCTATGGAAAACCCAAACACACTCCATGAACATCCCGACCTCTTCAGGGGCACCCCAAACCCTTTCTACAGGCACCCCATGGTTCCCCCAAACCCTCCATGGACACCCCAAACCCCCCATGGACACCCCAAACCTCCTCAGAGACCCCCCCCCAAACACCCCCCACAGGCACCCCATGGTTCCCCCAAGCCCCCCCATGGACACCCACCCAGGGGGAACAGAGCATCCCCCACCCAGTGCCCCCAGTTGGGCCCCGGGCCTGACCCTGGGGGGCACCCCTGGGCTCTGGGGGGCTCGAGGGTCCCGGACCCACCTGCAGGTGCAGCCCCTGCACCCACTGCCCCACAGCCCGGTAGGCGCCGGTGCCGTTGCCCCCCTGGAACTGGAAGATGTCGTAGCGCCCGGGGGCGTCCCCGTTCTCATTGAAGGACACTGGTGTCCCTGCACTGCCTGCGTACCAGTACAGACCAGTATAAACCAGTAACCACTGGTCTAGATCAGGGACACCCTCTGTCACCCCACAGGAAAGGTCAGTGACCCCCGCCAACCCCCGTGTGGCCCCAGTACAAGGCAAACCAGTGCTCCCATCCCCTTCCCACTGCCCCACAGTGGCTCCCAGTACATCCCAGTATGGTCTCCAGTGCTGCCATCCTCTTCCCAGTTCCCCCCAGTGCTTCCCAGTATGTCCCAGTATGGTCTCCAGTGCCCCCATCCCTTTCCCAGTGCTTACCAGTATATCCCAATACCTCCCAGTAATTCCCATCAATCAAATGCCAATTTTGAATTTGGCCACTGATTGGCCGGACTTAGACTTTTCTAGAAACACATTTCCGGCCAAACCACGACACCCAGTATGGTCTCCAGTGCCCCCAGCTCCCTCCCAGTGCCAACCCAGTATATCCCAGTGACTCCCAGTAGTTCCCAGTATGGTCTCCAGCTCCCTCCCAGTGCCCCCCCCACCATATCCCAGTAGGCTCCCAGTGCCCCCAGTACCGTTGAAGGCCACCCTGCGGATGTGGGTGAGCAGGCGGCGCCCGTCGGGGGGGTCCATGTGGGCACAGAGCCCCCCGCCCGGGCAGGCCTCGCCCAGCATCGAGTGCAGCCCGTGGGCCATGGCCAGCACGGCGTCGATGACGAACTGCACCTTCCCCTCCTGCTCGTAGGGCGAGTCCCGCCCGATGCGCTCCCGCCCTGGGGGACCAGAGACCCCACATGGGCACCTCAAACCGCCACAGGACCCCAAACCCACCAGGGGCACCCCAAACCTGCCAGGGCCAGCACGGTACCAGTGACAAACTGCACCTTCCCCTCCTCCTCACAGGGTGAGTCCCGCCCGATGCGCTCCTGCCCTGGGGGACCCCAA
Organism: Passer domesticus; assembly: GCF_036417665.1. Lineage (NCBI taxonomy): Eukaryota > Metazoa > Chordata > Aves > Passeriformes > Passeridae > Passer > Passer domesticus. The sequence goes on along the minus strand of NC_087510.1, from coordinate 470,509 downwards.
ATGGGCACCCTAAATCCTCCATGGGCACCCCAAACCTGCCACGGCACCCCAAACCTCCCATGGGAACCCTAAACCTGCCACGGGAACCCTAAACCTGCCATGGGCACCCCAAACCTGCTATGGGAACCCCAAACCTGCCATGGGAACCCTGAATCTGCCATGGGCACCCCAAACCTGCTATGGGAACCCCAAACCTGCCATGGGAACCCTGAACCTGCCAAGGGCACCCCAAACCCATCAGGGACACCCCAAACCTGCCATGGACACCCCATCTTCCCCTCCTGCTCGTAGGGTGAGTCCCACCCAATGTGCTTCCGCCCTGGGGACCCCAAATAGGCAACCTAAATCTGCCAGAGACGCCCTAAACTTACCTGTGGGGTCTCTCTGGGGTCTCTCTGGGGTTCCTATAGAACAGGGTCTCTGTGGGGTCCCTACAGGGTCTCTATAGGAGTCCCAGTGTGGTCTCTGGGGCAGGGGTCCCTATGGGGTCTCTATGGGGTCCCTGTAGAGCGGGGTCTCTATGGGGTCCCTGTGGGGCAGGGTACCTGTGGGGTCTCTATGGGGTCCCTATGGGGTGCCTGTGGGGCAGGGTACCTGTGCACTTGCGCACGGGCGCGCCGGGTGCCCCTGCGGGGTCTCCGTGGGGCGCGGTGCCGTGGGGCAGGCGGCAGTTGAAGTCGTCCTCCCAGAACTCGTGGAACCAGAGGTTGCGGCGGTTGTTCTCCAGAGAGCGCGACGTGAAGTACTCGTCAAAGCCTGGGGGGCACGGGGACACCGCGGGGTCAGGGGGGAACCCCACAGGGCCACAGGGGACCCCACAGGGTGATAGGGACCCCACAGAATCCTGGAGTGTCCCATGAGCCCCCCAGAGCCCCCCAAAACCCTCAGATCTCACCTCAAACACCCTAAGAGCCCCCCTGGAGCCCCCAAACCCACCCCAGAGCCCCCCCCCAGAACCCCTCCAGCAATTTCCAGCCTACCTCAGCCCATCCTAGTTTGTTCCAGTCCATCCCAGTAACCCCCCAGTGCTCCCAGTCCCTCCCAGCGCTCACCGGGCACCGAGGCTCGTTTGGGCAGGATGGTGATGGCCCCGTGTGCCGCGTCCTCCAGGCCCTGCACCGGTGCCATCTTGGCCCCCCAGCTGTCCGAGCCCACCCACGAGAAGTGGCCCGAGAGGTTGGCCAGCGTGGCAGCCTCCAGCACCCGCCTGTGGGGACAGCCACGGCTACTGGGCAAACTGGGAAGTACTGGGGGCCACTGGGATGGACTGGGGGCTACTGAGATGGGCTGGGATGGACTGCAGGCTACTGGGATGGAATCAGAGGGACTGGGAAGTAACTGGGGGGAGCTAGAATGAGTTGGGTGACTACTGGAATGAACAATGGAGGCTACTGTGATGGACTGAGAGGATTGGGAGGCCACTGGGTTGGACTGGGGAGCTACTGGGAGGGGACCTGACCAGACTGGGATGAACTCTAGTGGGCTGGGGAGGGACTGTGGCAGGACTGGTGTGGACTGGGGTGCACTGGTCTCACCGGATGTCGTCCTCGTTGGCGAAGAGCACGACCCCGCGCGCGGTCGACGTCTCCATCAGGCGCCCGATGACCTTGGCAAACTCTCCCGGCTTTGGCTCCCGCGGGATCTTGATGGACTGGGCGATGCACAGGCCCCCTGCCCAGTACAGACCAGTATGGACCGGTATGGATGGGTAACACCTTCCCTACCCAGGCCTCAGAACCCTCCCCTTCCCTGCAGAGCTCACCTTCCCAGTATATCCCAGTATAACCCAGTGCCACTCCCAGTGCTCCTAGTGCCCCAGTACAAACCAGTGTAAGCCAGTACAACCTGGTACAGCCCAGTACAACCCAGTATAACCCACTACAACCTGGTACAGCCCAGTACAACCCAGTATAACCCACTACAACCTGGTACAGCCCACTACAACCCAGTATAACCCACTACAACCTGGTACAGCCCAGTACAACCCACTACAACCCAGTACAACCCAGTACAACCCACTACAACCCAGTACAACCCACTACAATCCAGTATAACCCACCACAACCCAGTATAACCCAGTATAATCCAGTACAACCCAGTATAACTCAGTACAACCTGGTACAGTCCAGTACAACCCACTACAACCCAGTATAACCCAGTATAATCCAGTATAACCCAGTACAGCCCACCGGCCTCGCGGGAGCTCTGCACGAAGGCCTCGACGCCGCTCTCGCCGTAGTTGCCCTCGGAGGCCAGCGTGCTGACGTAGCTCCAGCCCAGCGCCCGCACCACGGCCACCATGGCCTGCGCCTGGTACGAGTCCGGCGGCACCACCCGCGAGAAGAACTCGTAACGCCCGGGGTCCGACAGCTCGGGGGCCGTGGAGGCGTAGCTGATCTGGGGGATCTGGGGACATCGGGGACATCGGGGACATGTCAGCCACAGGAGGACATTGAGGAGGTGTCAGGGACAGGGGGACACTGGGGACATCAGGAAGGTATCAGGGACAGGGGGACATTGGGGTGTTTTGGGGGCATTGTGGGACTGTGGGGGTCAGTGAGGAGCTGTTGATGTAGGAGGGGTCTGGGGGGACAGTGGGGACATTGGGGACGTTGGGGACATTGGGGAGAGTGAGGGGATATAGGGAACAGAGGGGAGGGGAGGGGAGGGGCACAGGGGGCCTAGCCCTGGAGCTGGGACAAGGGGGACATCAGGGACATGCGGGGGGAGATCTGAGTGACACCCGGGGGACCTGGCACTGTGGGACCCCCCCTTTCCCTGTCCCTAATCCCCCCTAATCCCCCTGGGCCATTTGCTGCCGTCCCAGGGGATTGTGGGTAACACAGGGGGTGGGTGGGGGGGAGGAGAAGGTTCTGGAAGGGACTGGGGATGGGGAGGGGGGACAGAGAGGGCCAGGTGTCCAGGCCCCCCCTCACAGGGAGCAGACACCATGAGGACACTGTGGGCACAGCGCTGTCCCACATCCCCTCCGAGTCTCCCCCAGCCAAAACACCCCCACATTCCCCCAAATGTCCCCAACACCCCCTCAATGTCCCCAACACCCCCCCAATGCCCCAGACACCCCCAGTGACCACAAAGAGCTGCTGGACATTGGCCACCATGATGGCCACGGAGCTGGCAGAGACACCAATGTCCCTCCATGTCCCCCATCCCCAATGTCCCCAATGCCCCTCTACATCCCCAATGTCCCTCTAAATCCCCAATGTCCCTCCATGTCCCCAATGTCCCTCCATGTCCCCAACACCCCCAAATCCCCCTAACCCATCACAAACAGCGCAGCTTGTTGGCCACCACAATGGACAAAGAGCTGGCAGAGACACCCATGTCCCTCCATGTCCCCAATACCCCTCCATGTCCCTAATGTCCCCAGTGTCCCTCCATGTCCCCAACACCCCCAAATCCCCCCAGCCCACCACGAACAGCCACAGCACGTTGGCCACCATGACGGACACCGAGCTGGCAGACACCAATACCCCTCCATGTCCCCAGTGTCCCTCCATGTCCCCAAAACCCCCAATGACCCCAAATCCCCCCAACCCACCGCGAACAGCCGCAGCACGTTGGCCACCATGATGGACACGGAGCTGGCAGAGACATCCGTATCCCTCCATGTTCCCAACACCCCTCCATGTCCCCAGTGTCCCTCCGTGTCCCCAACACCCCCAACACCCCCAAATCCCCCCAACCCACCGCGAACAGCCGCAGCACGTTGGCCACCATGATGGACACGGAGCTGGCGGACGCCCCGATGACCCCGACCAGGCGCTCGGGCGGGGGCCGGCGCGGGGCCGACCCGTCGGGGCAGCTGCCCTCGCCCCCCTCGGGGGGCAGCAGGCTGCGCACGAAGCTCAGCGCCTGCTCCAGGGCGTAGGTGTCCCTGGAGCAGGTGTCGAGGATGCGGGCGCCCAGGGTCAGGTTGGGCAGCACGCGCGGGTCGCCGTTGACGCGGTCCAGCGCGTACAGCATGGCCTCCAGCCGGTGGATGCCCTTCTCCTTCTTGACCGGCCCGCAGGGCACCCCGGCGGGGCCGCGGGCGTGCACCGGGAACAGCCCCCCCAGGGTCAGGTCGCCCTCCAGGCGGATGGCGTGGGGCTGGGTGGGCGCCGGGGGGCAGCGGCACGGCGGGCACAGGGACAGCAGGGCCACCAGCAGGGCCACCAGCAGGGCAGGCATGGTGGGCTGGGAGCAGAGAGAGGGGTTAGGGGGTGATGGGGGACAGAGGTGGCTCCCTGTGGGGCAGGGTGGGTGCCAGGGGGCACAGGGACAGCAGGGCCACCAGCAGGGCCACCAGCGGGGTCACCAGCGGGGTGGGCATGGTGGGCTGGGGGCAGAGAGGGGGGATTAGGGGGTGATGGGGGACAGAGGTGGCTCCCTGTGGGGCATGGGGGCACAGGGACAGCAGGGTGGGCAGTGGTGGCACGGTGGGGTGCAGGGGGTACCCCATGGGGCAGAGGTGGCTCTCAGTGGGGCAGGGTGAGTGACAGGGGGGTACAGGGACAGCAGGGTCACCGGGGGGGTCAGCAGGGTGGGCTGTGGTGGTGGCACCCCATGGGGCAGGGGTGACTCCCTGGGGGGGGTGGGTACTCCAAGGAGCAGGGTGGGTCACAGGGACACCAGGGTGGGCAGGAGGGGACAGAGGGGGGTTATGGGGGGGCACCCAGGGGGTGAGGGGACACCCTGTGGGGAGGGGGGTAATGACACCCCACGAGGCAGAGACACCCCCGATGTGGGGGGCAGTCTCCCATGGGGCAGGGGGATCTATCCCCATCCCAGAGGGAAGTTTGGGGTTCCCAGCACGCCCCAGTTTGGGGTCTTGGTGCCCCCATCCCGCTCACCTGGCCCGTGGGTGCTCCTGTCCCTGTGCAGCCGCTGGGGACTGGAGCCAACCCTGTCCTGCCCCCCCCAAATCCCCCCCCAGTTCCCCCCCCGGGTTCCCTCCAGATGCTGATGGGGAAGGGGGGAGGAGGAGAGAGCCCCCCCCACCCCGGTTTGGCCGAACTCCCGCATCCCCCTGTCCCGCCCCCCAATTAAACCAGATGTTAATTACTGGGGAGGGGTCAGGGGATTAGGGGTACCCACCCCCAAACACATCCCCAGAGGGTCCCATGGTGGGGCTGAACCCCCGGGGGGTTTGGGGGGGCCGGGCGGGCCCTAATCCCCCCCAGATGTCGGATTATCGGGGGGGGGGGGGATAATCCACTGCTCATCTGCAGCCAGGACCCCCCCAGCACCAGATGGGGGGGGGGGGGACACGAGGGGGCTGAGGGGGGGGCTCTGGGGACCTGAGGGGGATCTGTGGGAACATTTGGGGGGCTCAGGGGGCCATGGAGACGCACGGTGGGGGCGTCTGTGGGGAACATGGAGGGGGGTGACCAAGGAGAACTTTGAGGGGTCCTGAGGGGACAAGGAGGGGACACTGGGGGGGTCAGTGGGTCCCGGGGGGTGTCAGTGGGTGTCGGGGGGTCCCGGGGGGGTTATGGGGGGGCACTGGGGGGGGTTCGAGGGGCCCCAGAGCGGGCGGAGCCGTTCCCGCCAAAACTCCGCCTCAGCCGTTCCCGCGCAAACCGCGGCGTGCGCCTCCCGCCGCCGCCAGGCCACGCCCCCACATTGAGACACGCCCTTCGCATAACCACGCCCCATTGCGTAAACCCCGCCCCTAAAGCTAGGCCACACCCCTCCGCGCCTTACGGCTTTTTCGCGACTCCCCCGCCCCCTGCTAGCGGTGCTTTACGGCCGTGTTAGTGTTTTACGACCGCGGCGGGCCGCGTTGTGCGGGTGCGGGGCCGGGGGGCGATTCTGGGGGTCCCGGGGGGAACTCGGGGGTGCGGGAGAGCCTGGAGAGGGGTGGGGGGATCCTGGGGGGTGGTCACCTCCCTTTAACTCCCTCCTGACCATCGCAGGGGCCATGGCTGCGGCCGAGCGGGACCCGCACGGGAGGGGCGAGGAGGAGGAGGAGGAGGAAGAAGAGGAAGAGGAAGAAAAAGAGAAGGAAGAAGAGGAAGAAGAAGGAAAGGAGGGGGAAGAAGAGGAAGAAAAGGAGGAGGAAGAGGAAGAAAAGGGGGAGGAAGAGGAGGGTGCCGAGGCCCCCTCCGCCCCCCCCCCGAAGCCGGTGGTGCCGGGGGTCCTTTATTTGTCCTTCCTCCCGCCGGGCTTCGGGCCCCGCCAGGCCCGGGCGCTGCTGCGGCCGCACGGGGAGCTGGGCAGGGTCTTCCTGCAGCCCCGCGGTGAGTCCGGGGGTCCCCGGGGTGCCAGGGGGTCCCTGGGGTGGGGGGGTCAGGGACCCCGGCAATGGGGGAAGGGCGGGGGGCTTCCCCCAGACCCCTTCAGGTGCAGAATTCGGGGGTCAGCTCCCTCCCAGCCCAGCTGACCCCCACGGAGGGGGGTTCAGCACCCTTGGGTGGGGATTCAGCACCCTTGGGTGGGGGTCTCGGCCCCGTCTCTCAGCGCCCCCTCCCCGCTCCCGCAGGAGGCTCCGTGCGGCGGCGGCGGCAGCGCCCGGGGGGGCCCCCGGCCGTGGCGTTCGCCGAGGGCTGGGTGGAATTCCGGGACAAACGCGCGGCCAAACGCGCGGCCAAAATCCTGCACGGGGCCCCCATGGCCCCCCGGCCCCGCAGCCCCTTCCGCCATCACTGCTGGAGCATCAAGGTGGGGCTCGGGGGGTCCCGGGGAGGGGGCTCGGGGGGCCTGGGTGCTCCAGAATGGTTTAAGGGGGGCTTGGATCCCTTTTTGGGGGGTGTGAGATTATTTTTGGGGGGTTTGAGATCCGTTTTGGGGGGGTCTGAGATCCCTTTGGGGAGGTCTGAGATCCCTTTTGGGGGGTCCCAGATCCCTTTTTGGGGGTCTCAGACCTTTGGGTGCCCTGGGGGAGGGGGGGGGGGCACCTGTGGGTTCCTGGGTCGTTGGGACCCTTCATGGGTGAGGGGCTGGGGTAGCCCTGGGTCCCTTTTTGGGGGTCCCAGATTTTTAGGGAGCACCTGGGTTGGTTTTTTGGGGGGTCTCGGATGGTTTTGGCCCACGGGGGGTTCCTCTTTTAGGGTTCAGGGGGGTCCCCGACCCTGAGGGTGGGGCTGTTGGGAGACCCCTCCCACAAACCTAAACCAGCTGAGGGGGGAGGTTTGAGCACCCCAAAACCTTACTGGGGGGGCGGTCTGGGGTCGTTTGGGGGTGCCCTGACCTGTGCCCACCCCCCCAGTACCTGCCCGGGTTCCGGTGGCCTCACCTGAGCGAGCGGCTCAGCTACGAGCGCCAGGTGCGGGCGCAGCGCCTGCGCGCCGAGGTGGCCCAGGCCAAGAGGGAGGGGGGCTTCTACGCCCGCCGCGCCTCCAAGGACCCCCCCAAAACCTCCCGAGACCCCGCGGCCCCCGCCCCGACCTGGGGCTTCGCACAACGACCCACCGAGGAGGAGATCTGGCGGCGCAAAGCTCGGCCCCCCCCCGGCCGCGCCCCCCCAGAGCCTGCTGGAGAAGGTGTTTGGGACAGGCAGGTGAGACCCCCCCTCAAATCTGGGGGGGCTCAGGCGTCCGGGAGGGGCCCTTGGCACGCCAGGGCCTCCTCCGGACGCCGATGCCTTTCTCAAGGATCGCAGAATGTTTTATTTTTCTCCTTAAAACTTTTATTACTTTTAACAAAAATAATTCCTCGCGGTCTCTTTAAATTCTGCCGAGGGGGCGGGGCCGAGGGGAGGGGGCGGGGTTATGGCTTCGGCGCGAAACTCCCTGAAGGCAGCGCGGGGGGCGGGGAGTGGGAGTGGCTTAAGCAGCGCAGGCCACGCCCCTTTACCATAAAAGGACGTGGGCTAAGAAAGCAACAGCAGGTGAAAGGTGCGTGTGGGCGGGGCCTGTTCCGAGGGGCGGGGCCGGAGGAAGCCACGCCCCTCACCACGCCTTAAACAGGTCATTTAAATCTCTACAAAGGGCAGGGCTCTTAAAGGGGCCGCGCCCCCTTTTTGGGGGGCGGTTCCAGTGTCAAAAATAGAAGCTCTGGGGGGTGGGGGAGGGGCCCCAGTATGGCACTGGGGAAATGGGAGAACGAACAAACTCGGGGCCCCATAAACCTGATGTCCCCATAAACCTGGGGGGTGGGGGGCAAGCCCCCCAAAAATGGGTGCTGAGAGCACCCCAATATCCCTGGGAAACCGAATGGGGGGAGTGGTACCAAACTGGGGACTCCCCCCCTCAAAATGCCACTCCTGGGGTCCCTCAGCCTTGCTGTGCCAGTGGGGGAGGGGTAACCTGACCCTGTGGGGGGGGGCAGGGGTCCCCAAAATCGGGGTGTCACCCTGGGGTCCCCCTGAATCCCCACAGGGGGGTCCTGGAGCCCCCAAACCTGGGGGGGCACCCCAGAATCTGCCGGTGATGGTCTGGGGGTGCCGCTCCCACCCTGGGGACCCCCCAGTGCCCCTCCCCCACTACACCCAAGGCTCCATCCCCAAATCCCACTCCCCAAAGGTGCAACACCCCATCCCTCCTCCCCACCCCCACATTCCCCAATTTCAGTTCCCCCCCCTCACTTTTAGGTCCCTCATTTTCCTCTCCCCCTCCCAATTTTATTCCCCCCCAATTCCAGTTCAACCATCGCTTCCCAACACCCCAAATTTTGCTTCCTTTCCCATTTGCCTTCCCCATCCCATCCACATCCCCCTCCCCACATTTTTCACTCCCATCCCCCCCCCCATTTGCTCCCCCCCACCCCAATCCCCTCCTCCCCAACCCCCCCCATCCCTCAGTGCCCCTCCCCCGCCAGCATCTGGCAGGGCCGGCAGCAGCGCCCCCCCCTCACCAGGACATGGCAGCGGGGGGCGGGGGGCCGGGCCGGGGGTCCCGGGCAGGGCCCGTAGGCCTCGAGGTCGCAGAGCAGCTCCACCAGGTCCAGCACGGAGCGCAGGGGGGGGCGCCGGGCCAGCACCTCGTGCCCGGGGGGCACCGGGCGGCCGCGGGCCACCAGGACGCGGAAAGCCAGGCCCGGGTTGAGCAGCACGGCGGCCGCGGCCATGGAGGAGCGGGGGCAGCGCTGCACCAGCCGCAGCCCCCGCGCCGGGCACGGCCCGGGACCCCCGTCAGCCCCCACCACCCCCCAGTGAGCCGGGAGCGGAATCTCGGCCAGTTCCTCCAGGAAGGAGCCGGGCCAGAGCTGGGGAGCGGGGGGCAGCGGGAAGGGCTGTGGGGGGGAAGGGGTTAATGGGGTGGGGGGAGCACTTAAGAGCCCCCCCAAGAACCCCCCCAGCCCGCAGGAGCCTCCTTGTGAACCCCCTTGCTTTGAGAGCCTCCCAAAAACCCAAGGGTCAGCCCCAGAGGCCTTTCCAGAGCTCACCAGGACCCCAAAAACCTCCCCCGTCCCAAAAATCCCCAAATTAACAGGACCCCAAAAACCTCCTCACTCCCAAAAATCCCTTCCCCAACTCACCAGGATCCCCAAAACATCCCCCCTCCCAAAAATCCCTTCCGCAATTCATCCGGACCCCAAAAAACGCCCCCCTCCCAAAAATCCCAAATTACCAGGATCCCACAACCCCTTCCCTAAAGTTCACATTTCTCACACCCCCCCTCCCCAAATTTCCTCTAAATCCCCCTCAGGACACCCCCAACTCCTTCCCAAGACCCCTCAATCCATTAAAATCCTCCCCATGACCCCCCAAAGTTCCTCAGGACCCTCCCCAAATCCTCTGACCCCCCCTCCCCGACGAATCCCCCGCTCTTGCTCACCACTCGGCTGCTGCCCTCCTCCTCCTCTTCCTCCTCCTCCTCCTCACTCTCATCCAGCACCACCAGCTGTGCAGGGGGGTGCTGGGGGGGCACCTGGGGATGAAGGCAGAGGCTCAGGACCCCCCCCCCCCAAATAGCAGGGACCCCCCCCAAACCCCAGGGTCCCCCCCTTACCGGCACCAGGGACGCGCTGGGCTGGGGCTGCTCCTGCTTCACGCGGGGGGTGGCGGCGATCAGGACCCCCAAATCCCCGGGGGGGGGCTGGAAAAGGAGGGGGGTCAGGGGCGTTATGGGGGTCCCAGACACCCCGAGGAGGCTCAGGGGGAGTTTGGGGTCCCACTCACCCTTTGGGGGGCGACGCTGGGCTCCGGGGGGGCCCCTTTGAGGCGGGGGGGCCGAGGCGATGAGGAGCCCCAGGCGAGGGTCCTGGGGGGCAGGGGGGGTCACAGGGGGGTCCCAGGTGTCCAGGGAGGGTCCCAGGCAGCCGGGGGGTCTCACCTCGAGGCGGGGGAGGGGTCCCGCCTCCTCCTTGATGGGGCAGAGGCGCAGGGGGGGGCCCAGGATGGGCCCAGGGCCGTTCTCAGCCCCCCCCAGCAGCTCCTTCTCCTGGGGGGGAGGAGCAGGTCAGGGCAGCCAGGTGAGACCCCCACCCAGTCCCCCCCAGGTATCCAGGAGGAACCCCCCACACCCCCCAAAAAAGGACCCAGGTGTCTGCAGAGAACCCCACACCTCACCCCCCGTGGGGAAACTGAGGCACACACAAGCCTTGGGGTCACGGCGGAGGGGACCGAGGCATCTGGGGGTCCCCAAAACCCCCCAAAGCCCCTCCCGCGGGGTGGGGGCGTGGGGACACCTTGGTCCCCTCCCCCGACGCCTGGGTCCCCCCGAGGGGGGAGGGTCCGTGCAGAGCAAAGCAGCAAAGCAAGCACAGCAAATTGGGGGGGGGTGGGGTTATTTCTGGGGGGTGGGGGGGGTGAGGGTCTCGTGGGGGTGGGAGGAGCATTTTGGGGTCCCCCCTGAGCGGAGGGGGGGTCCCGTTACCTTGCGGGGGGGGCGGGGCGGGCGGCGGCGGCGGCTCCGGGCGGCGGCGCGGGGGGGCCGGGGGGGCCGGCGGCGGCGGGGCCTGGACAGGGGGAGGGGGCGGCCGCTCCAGGGGGGCCCCCAGCGACCCCCCCCCCACCGGCAGCAGCCGCCTCTGCGCCAGGAGAGAGACCTCAGAGCGGGTGGGGCAGTTCCGAGGGGAGGGGGATGTGGATTTTGGGGAGGGGGGTGCACAAATGCAGGAAGAACCCCGCCCCCCCAGATGGGCGTGGCTGGCAGAGGGACCCCCACCCCTTCCCCCCAAAAGAGACCCAGGGTAAGCCCTCCAAAGCCAAGCAATGCAGGAAGGAGCCAGGCGTCCAGGCAACCCCCTGCCCCCAAAAAAACAGGACCCAGGTACCGGCCAATGCCCCCCTCCCACCCAAACTTGTCCATACTGGTCCAAACTGGGCTGCACCTAGCGCCGGGGAGGCCGGGGGAGCCTGAACCTTGCGCGTGCCTCAGTTTCCCCAGCCGAAGGAGTCGGGTCGCTGAGGAAAGGGGGCGGAGGGGATGGCTGGGACTCGCTGGGAGGTTACTGGGAGGCACCGGGAGGAAGCACTGGGGGGCACCCACCATGGCACAGCGCAGGCACTGCCTCCAGCGGCACTTCTGGCGCTTGAGGTTCTGCCCCCCGAATTTGGGCTTGTCCCGGCAGAAGTCGCAGCGGCCGCAGTCGGCCGGGCGCCGGCAGGCTGCGCACACCCCGCAGCGCCGGCTGGCCCGGCTCCGCACCCCCCGCTGCCGGCAGAGAGCGGCGTCACCCCCGGGTCCCCAGCTGTCCCCAGGGCCCGCCGCACGGAGTGTCCCCAGGGCGACTGGTGTTAGTGTGGGAGCAGCTATTAGGAGCGTTACGGTAGATGCGGCAGTATTAGGGGTATTACGGCAGCCAGGCAGCAGCAGCGGGTTAGGCACAAGGCAGACATTCCGGTAGGAGCAGCTATTAGAGGCATTACGGTATCTGAGCCCCAATATTTGGGCCATTACGGTATCTGCACCCGACTATTAGAACCATTACAGTATCTCCACCCCGCTATTAGAGGCATTATGGTATCCGCATTCTGCTATTAGAGACATTACGGTATCTGAGCCCCAGTATTTGAGGCCTTACGGTATCTGCATTCTGCTATTAGAAGCATTACGGTACCTGAGCCCCCGTATTTGAGGCATTCTGGTATTTGCACTCCACTATTAGAGGCATTACGGTATCTGAGCCCTGATATCAGAGGCATTACAGTATTTAAGCCCTGCTATTAGAGGTATTACGGTACCTGCACCCCACTATTAGAAGCATTATGGTACCTGAGCCCCAATATTTGGGGCATTACGGTATCTGCACCCCATTATTGGTACCTTGGGTCCTGCTATTAAAGCAGTAGCAAGTATTAGGAGAATTATGGTAACCAAACCCTGCTCTGAGGGGTTTTGGGGTACCTGAACCCCATTATGTGGAGCATTGCAGTGCTGCAACTCCACAGCCAGGGTTGCTCAGGCTGTGCATCAACAGTGAACAGTTTTTGGGGTGTCACAATGACCTGGCCCCAGCATTAGGGGTATTATGGTACTGGCACCCCAAAATTAGTGAGGTTTGAATGTGCTGAACCCCAACATTCAGCCTTGAAACAGCTCATAGGATTATTACGGTACCTGCACCTCATTATTGCAGGGCCTGAACCCCAGTATTAGTGGCTGGCACAGCCTTTAGGAAAATTACAGCAGCTGCACCCCAATATCCTGAATCCTGAACATCGGCATTAGGGGCTGGAACAGCCACTAGGATCATTACGGTACCTGCACCCCAGTACTGCCCCCTTTCACAGGCCCCTATATTAAGGGCTTTACAGCTTCCCCCCTGCCCCAATAGCTGCTCTGGAAGGGGCGGGGCCACTGTGGAAGGGCGGGGCTAACATACATGGGGCGGGGCCAAGGCCTGTCACTCACCCCGCGGGGCCCAGGGGCCTTCGGGGGTCGCCCCGGCTTCTTCTTCTCCTTGCCCTTGGTCAGCAGCTTCTGGGAGGGAGGGGGGGCTCGTGGGGGGAGCCGGGGGTTCCAGCTGTGCCCAGCTGTGCCCAGGGGGGTCCCACTCACTCTGTGCCTGGCGCTGGAGGCGTCGCTGGGCTCCCGCTCCACGAGGGGCTTCCACTTCTGGGGGGAGAAACGGGGCTGAGGGGGGCACCCCGGGGTCCCCCCTCCCCAGAACACCCGGGGGTCCGCGCTGTGCCACAGCCCGGGGGTCCCACACTCACCTCTGCCAGGGACCGGGGGCTCTGCGGCTTCTTGGCCACCCTGGCTTTCTGGGGGGACACAGGGTGGGGGGTCAGCAGGGGACAATGGGGTGGGGGGACACCCCAGGGTGACACCGGGGCAGGAGCGGGGAGGGGGAGTGGGGAAGTGCTGGGGGGCTCAGGGAAGGTCGGGGATGGCAGGGGGGACACGGGGGGGCCCAGGGAAGGTCGGGGATGGGAAGAGGGACACTGGGGGGCTTTGGGGGTCCCAGGGAAGGTCAGGGATGGCAGGGGTGACACCGGAGGGGCTCCGGGGGGACAGTCCCACCTTGGGGCGCAGGCAGCGGCGCCGCAGGCAGCGCCACTGGCGCTTGAGGCCGGGCTGCAGGCGCCGCAGGCAGATGCAGCAGCTGCCGCAGTCCTCGGTGCTCAGGCAGCCGGCGCAGGAGCCGCAGCCCAGGCCCTGCGAGGACAGGGGGTTACTTGGGAAAGCAGGGAAAACACGGGAAAATAAACATGGGATAACACTCGGGGATATAGGAGGACGTGGGTGAATGAGCAGCCACAGACAAGGGACATTGACAGGGACAAGGAAGGAGCTGCAGCCCAGGCCCTGTGGGGACATGGGGGTTACCCAGGAGAGCAGGGAAAAGATGGGGAAATAGAGGAAAATATGGGATAACAAACATGGGATAACGCTCAAGGGTATAGGAGGACGTGGGTGAATGAGCAGCCACAGACAAGGGACAGGGACAAGGAAGGAGCTGCAGCCCATGCCCTACAGGGACAGGGGGTTACCCAGGAGAGCAGGGAAAATACAGGGAAATATGGGAAAACATGGGAAAATATGGGATAATAAACATGGGATAACACTCGGGGATACAGGACGACGTGGGTGAATGAGCAGCCACAGACAAGGGACAGGGATGGGGACAGGGGACAAGGCAGGAGCCACAGCCCAGGCCCTGCGGGGACACAGCGTGGGGACACGGGGGTACCCGGGAGACAAGGGGGGGCTTGTGACACTGGGGGGGGTGCTGGTGACAGTGACAAGGGGGTGCTGGTGACACCGAGGGGGGTGACACTGACAAGGGGGTGCTGGTGACAGTGACAAGGGGGTGCTGGTGACAGTGACAAGGGGGTGCTGGTGACACCGAGGGGGGTGACACTGACAAGGGGGTGCTGGTGACATCCAGGCAGGGTGACAGTGACGAGGGGGTGCTGGTGACACTGGGGGGGTGCTGGTGACACTGAGGGGGGGTGACAGTGACAAGGGGGTGCTGGTGACAGTGACAAGGGGGTGCTGGTGACACCGAGGCAGGGTGACAGTGACAAGGGGGTGCTGGTACCTTCTTGACGATGCGCAGGCAGCGGCGCAGGAGGCACTTGGGGGTCCGGCCGGGCCCGGAGGGGCCCCCGGGGGGGTTGCGGGCGCAGGCGCTGCAGATCCCGCAGTCCTCGGGGATGCGGCAGGCCTGGCACGTGCCACAGCCCACCCGCTGTGGGGAGGGGGTGTCAGGGCTCTGGGGGGGGCCCCCAAACCCCCTGAGGGGTCTGGGGAACGCCCAGGGGCACCATCTGACCCCCCTGAGGGAGCGGGGGTACCTTGTAGAATCGCTGCTCGCGGTTGAAGTCTCGTCTCTGGGCTGGGGGGGTGGAGGAAGGGGGTCAGGGTCACCCCAACTTTCCTGGGATCTCCCCCTGATCCCCCTCCCAAACTCATTCAGGCTCCCTTCCCCCCAGAATGGTCCAAAAACAGGGAAAAGGAGGCAGGGAAGAATCAGGGAGAAGGAGGAACTGGAAGTTTCAGAGGATTAAAATTATAATTACAAGGCTGAAGAAATTCAAGGAAAGATGATGATGATGGAGAGGGAAAACCCCAGGGAACGAAAGACAAGAACAACCGGAAAATGAGGAAGAGAATAAAACAGAAAAAGCTCTGAGAGAGCTGAGGAAGGTGGGAGAAAGACTGAGAGAATGAGGAGGAGCACGAAGAGGATGAAGAGGAGCATGAAGAGGATGAGAAGGAGCACGAAGAGGATGAGGAGGAGGGCTCTGAGGCCGAAGCTCACCACGGCAGTCGGGGCAGAGCCAGCGGCAGCGGCGCTGGGGGGGCAGGGACACCCCTGGGAAGAGGCTCTGGCAGCCAGCACAAAGCCTGTAGAGGAGGGAGTGGCATTTTGGGGGGTGCCAGGGGGACCCCAACACCCCCAATGCCCCCCGTGATCCCACAACGCCCCTGAGGGAACCACCAAAACTCCCCCCAGGGACCCCAATCCCTCCCCCCTGGGGTCACCCCCAGCTCCTGGGACCCCCTCCCCACACCAAGAGTTCCAGGGGATCCCCATCCCCACACCTGGAGGACCCCACGACCCCCCAGGGACCCCCCATTCCCCCACTCACGCCACCACCCCATCCTGGGGGGGCTCCAGGGGCGGCCGCTTCCGCGTCCTGCGATGGGGGGGCTCCAGTGAGGGCGTGACCACGGCTGGAGAGGGCGTGGCCTCAACTGAAGGAGGTGTGGCCTGGAGAGTCAGGGGCGTGGCCTGGACTGGGATGGGCAGGGCCTGAACTGATGAGGGTGGGGCCTTCTCGGTCTCAGCCCCGCCCACCTCCACCTCCACTTCCACCTCCACCTCCTCCTCCTCCTTTTTGAAGATTTTGGGGGGCTCTGGGAGGGGCCCGGCGGGCAGGTGCCATTTGGGGCTCTTCCTGGCCTGAAAAATAAAAAATGGGGGGGTGTCACAAAAACCTCTTGTGACCCCTCCCCCACTTCAAAACCCCCATTACTGCTCCTCCCCAATTTAAGCACCCCTTGTTCCCCCTCCACCCCCAATTTAGGGTCACCTCAACCTCATTTCCCTCATTTTGAGCAGCTCTTTTTACCCCCCACCTCTTTATTCCACCCCCAATTCCATTTTTAGTATGGGGCTCCCCTCTCAGGAGAGCTCCAGCTTTCCCCCCTCCCCGAGGTTTTTTGGGATTTCTGTGCCCCCCCCCGTGGTTTTTAGGGCCCCCCCGGGTCCCATTCCCCATACCCGGGTGGGGCCAGGTCGCTGCAGCCCCGATTTGAAGTCGAAGTTGCTGAGGTCGTGCCCGGGGCCCAGGAACCGCCGCAGCTCGATCTTACTGCGGAACTTCTGCCCTGTGGGGCTGCCGGGGAGTCGGGTCAGACGGGCCCCAAAATCCCCAGGAACGGCCCCAAAACCCCGCAGGGACCGCTGAGCCCGGGGGAGCCCCCAAATGCCAAAGGGAGGATGGGAGAGGGGGAACAAACACAGCTCAGGGGACCCCAAAACTCTCAAAAAGGACTCATCGAGCCCCAAAATAGCCTGGAAGAATTGGAGGGGACTGGGAATATTTAGGGAAAGGGGAGCTGAGGGGGCCCTGGGGAGCTCCTGGAGAGGGAGATGGGAGAGGGGCTCTGAAACAGCATCGGGGGGTGGGGGGGGAGCCCCCAAATGGGCACGGGATGGGGTCTAGGAGGGAGAAAGGGCAGAACCGGCCCCACCCGCACTCCCGCGGGGGTGGGAGGGGGCGCTGGGGGGTTTTTGGGGACGGGCACCTCCTGTAGTAGGTGTCGCTGCGGCCGCTGGTGGCCCCGGATTTCCGAAAAGCTTCGCGGCGCTGCCAGCCCGGGCCCAGCGCCGGGCACTCGGCCCAGCCCTCCGCCATCCTGCGCGGGGGCTGAGACCCCCGGGAGAGCGGTGGGGAGGGGGTCACGACCCGCCCCGAGAGCCCGAACACCGCCGGACCCCGCCCCCAAACACAGCCGGGCCGCGCCCCCTCCCCACGTGACTCCATCCTCCCCTCCCCCACCGCCAGGGCCACCCCCTCCCCCACACAAACACAGCGCCGAGTCCGCCCCTCCCCCGCAAGGGCACCCCCAAAATCACCCCGGAGTTCCGCCCCCACCACAAACAACCCCCAAACTGCCCTTCCCCCACCCCAAACTGCCCCCAAACTGCCCTTCCCCCACCCCAAACTGCCCCTCCCCCTCACAAACCGACCCTTCCCCCTCACAAACTGCCCAAAACTGCCCCTTTCCCCCTCACAAACAGCCCCTTCCCCTCACAAACTGTCCCCAAGCTCCCCCTTCCCCTCCCTCACGCCCCTTCCCCCACACGAAACCCCCCCCCAGCCGCCCCCCCGTCCCCCTCACGGCCCGCCCTTCCCCACCGGCCGCGTCCTGCCCCGCTCGGATCCCCCTCGCTCAACCCCGCCGCGGCCCCGCAGCCCTCCGGCCGCTCACCGTTCCCATCCGCCCCCGCCTGTGGCGCAGCTCTTCCTCTTCCTCCTCCTCTTCCTCCTCCTCTTCCTCTGGCGACGCCGCGAGGCCGCGGGGGGCGGAGGGGGCGGGGCCCCGCGCCGGAAGCGGAAAAGCCGGGCGGGAAAAGCAGGGGGCAGGGACTGTGGATCACGTGAAGCGGAGTGGACCAATGAGAAACGGCAGAACCAGGCAGGGGCGGGGCGATACGCCACCCGTGGAGAGGGGGAGGCACGTGACCGCGGGGGCACGTGACGGCAGGAGGGCGGGCATATGCTAATTAGGCAATATGTAGGCGTGGCTATGCTAATGAGCCAGGAGCGTTCCCCTGGGGGCCCATTGGGGCCCTTTCCTCTGCCCAGGACCCCCCAAAGGACCCCCCAACACCGCCAGGGACCCCTCCCAGCCCCCCCTTGGATAGTGCTGCCATTTCCCCCCAGGACCCCCCCTCAAAGGACCCCCCAAAACCGCCAGGGACCCCTCCCAGGTCCCCCATGGATGCTGATCCCATTTCCAGCCCCCCACCCGCTAAGGACCCCCCAACCTTCTCAGGACCCCCCCAGCCACCCCCAAGGCTAGCGAAGGGATCCCCACACCCTCTACAGGGTCTGGGGTGGTACCAGAACCTGGAGGCTCCCAAAATTCCCCCAAAAGGCACCCCCAGGATCCCAAAGACCCCACAGGAGCCCCCCTACATCCCACGGACAGCCCAGAGACACCCCCAGACTCCTTTTGCACACCCTGTTTATTTGGGGATGGGGGAACACCCAGGAATCGGGGGTGGGGGGACGTGGGGAGGGGTCTGGGGGGGTTTCGGGGCTCCGGGGGCGGTCAGTGGCCGGGGCAGGCCGTGGTCAGCGGTCCGAGCGCAGGTCCGTGGTCAGCGGGTCGTGCTGGATGGTCTGGTGCAGCATGAGCGCCAGCAGCCCCGCCCGGTTCGTCATGGCCGCCCGCACATTGCGCTCCTGCTCGAACAGCTCGTCCAGCTTGTACCACTGCGGGGACAGGGACGGCGTGGGGACAGGGACAGGGACAGTGTGGGGACAGGGACAGCGTGGGGACAGGGACAGGGACGGCGTGGGGACAGGGACAGGGACAGCGTGGGGACAGGGACAGCGTGGGGACAGCATGGGGACAGGGACAGGGACAGCGTGGGGACAGGGACAGGGACAGCATGGGGACAGGGTGGGGACAGGGACAGGGTGGGGACAGGGACAGGACAGGGACAGGGACACTGTCCTGCTTGAACAGCTCATCCAGCTTGTACCACTGCAGGGACAGGGACAGCGTGGGGACAGCGTGGGGACAGTGTGGGGACAGGGACAGCATGGGGACAGGGTGGGAACAGGGACAGCGTGGGGACAGGGACAGTGTGGGGACAGGGACAACATCCCACTCAAACAGCTCGTCCAGCTTGTACCACTGCAGGAGGAGACAGCATGGGGACAGCGAGGGGACAACGTGGGGACATAGGACAGTGTGGGGACGGCAACAGGGACATGGGAAAGTGTGGGGACATGGGACAGTGCCAAGAACAGTGTGGGGACAGTACTGGGGACAGTGTGGGGACAGCATGGGGACGGGGACATGGGGCAGTGTGGGGAGATGGGGACAGTGTGGGGACACTGCCAGGGACATTGTGGGGATGGGGACAGTGTGGGGACATGGGGACAGTGTGGGTACAGAGTAGAGACACAGGACAGCATGGGGACAAAGGGACACGTCACAGCGTGGAGACACCAGAACACGGGACACCACAGGGACACGGAGCAGTGTGGGGACACTCCGGGGACACCACGGGGACACGGAGCAGTGTGGGGACACTCCGGGGACACCATGGGGACACGGAGCAGTGTGGGGACGCTCTGGGGACACCACGGGGACACAGAGCAGTGTGGGGACGCTCTGGGGACACTGTGGGGACACGGGGCGGTGGCACCCACCACGCGGACGCGCTCCAGGTCCACCTCGGCGCGGCGCAGCTTCTCCCAGCAGTAGTGGCGGTGGCACTTGCGCTTGGGGACGCGGCAGAAGTCCCCGGTCAGCTCGAAGACGTCGCGCACCAGCGGGCACCCGCACACCTCGTCCGCGGGCACCTGGCCGGGCACGGGGTCAGCAGGGCTGGGGACACCCAGAGCCCCTCTGCCACCTCCACGGCCACCCTGGGGTCCTGGCAGTGTCCTGGGTACTGCCCCTGTCCTGTCCCTCCATGTCCACCCTGGGGTCCCAGGAGTGCTCGGGGCACAGATCCCCCAAATTCCACTCCAAAATCTCATTCCGTGCCCATTTTGGGGTCCCAGGAGTGTCCTGGGCACTGCCCCCACCCCCCAAAGCCACCCCGTGCCCAACTTGGGGTCCCAGAAGTGCTCAGGGCACAAATCCCCCAGATTCCGCCCCAAAATCTCGTTCTGTGCCCATTTTGGGGTCTTAGCAGTGTCCTGGGCACTGCCCCCACCCCCCAAAACCTCATTCTGTGCCCACCTTGGGGTCCCAGAAGTGCTCGGGGCACAGATCCCCTAAATTCAACCCCTAAACCTCGTTCTGTGCCCACCTTGGGGTCCCGGGAGTGCTCGGGGCACAGCACCTGCAGCCTCTTGCAGTAGGTTTTGCTCTGGGGGTTGTAAACGTCACAGAACAGCCGGGTGGCCCTGGGGGGACACGAGAGGTGTCCTGGGGTGGGGGGACAGGGGGTTGAGAGACCCCCTCCCCCACAGACAGCCACAAACCCCCACCTCAAACTCAAAACTCCTCAGGCACCTCAAACCCCCTGGGTGCTCCCCCTCAGGGTGATACCCCCACCCCAAAAAGCCTCCCCAGGGTGCTGCCCCTCCCTTCCCAGGAGGATTTAGGGGTCTGGGGTCTGCCCCCCACCCAGAAAGCTCCCCCAGGGTGTCCTTCCCCCCTCCCCCCACCCCCCGAGCCCCCTCCCCACTCACCCCTCGATGCGGGTGGGGTACATGGACCCGAAGGACGTTTGGCTCTCGTACTGCAATGGGGTGGGGGGGGTCAGAATGGGGGCAGGGATGGGACCCTTGAGCCCCCCCAGGGACCCTATGGACCCCCAGCCCCTATAGTGCCCCCCCCGAGCCCTCTCACAGGGTCCCCATGGCCCCCCAGCCCCTACAAAGCCCCTCCCCATGAGACCCCACAGAACCCCCAGCCCCTACAGAGCTTCCAGTAGGTCCCTACTGCCCCCCAGACCCTACAGAAACCCCTATAGTTCTAGAAAGTCCCATGGATAATCTCACAGATCCCAAAAACCCACAGATGATCCCACAGATCCCAGGAACCCACAGGGGCACACAGATCCCATGGATGATCCTACAGACCCCATGGATGATCCCACAAATCCCAGGAACCCACAGACCCCATGGATGATCCCACAAATCCCAGGAACCCACAGACCCCATGGATGATCCCACAAATCCTAGGAATCCACAGACCCCATGGATAATCCCATAAATCCCAGGAACCCACAGGGGCACACAGATCCCATGGATGATCCCACAGATGATCCCACAGATCCCATGGATGATCCCACAAATCCCAGGAACCCACAGGGGCAGACAGATCCCACGGATGATCCCACAGACCCCAGAGGTGCCCCCAGACCCCCCAGATCCCGGGATCACCTTGGCGTAGCAGCGCTCCATGTGCCGCAGGGCCACCTTGGGGTTGATGGGGTGGCCGCAGGACACGCAGAAGATCTGCAGGTCCGTGTCCTCGCTGTCCCCCTCCGTGCTCTGGGGGGACAGCGGGGTCAGGGGGTCCAAGGGGGGACCCAGGGATTGGGGGGACACACGGTTAGGGGGCTCCAGGGGCACCCAGATGCTCCAGAGAGGGGTTTGGGGGGACCCAGGACAAGGTTCAGGAGGGACTCAGAGATTTGGGGGATGCCCAGGGGGGGACCAGAATGGGGGGAATTAAAGGGTTGGGGGCACCGAGGATGGACCCAGGGATTTTGGAGGGGATCCAGGGAAGGGCAGTGGAGGGGGCCTCAATGGGTTTGGGGGCACCCGGAAGTCCGCGAAGGATCAGGGGGGATCTCAAGAAGGACCCATAACAGGGAGAATTAAATGGTTTTTGGGGTCCCCCAGCCCTCCAGGAGCTGTGTGTGGGTACCAGAGGAGCAAGAGGAACCCAGAATGGGAAAAATTAAAAGATTTGGGGGCACCCAGGCATCCATGAAGGACCAAGGGGGATCTCAAGAGGGATCCAAAACAGGGAAAATTAAAAGATCTGGGGGGACCCAGGTGTCCATGAAGGACCAAAGAGGATCTCAAGAGGGACCCAAAACAGGGAGAACTAAAGGGTTTGGGGGGACCCAGGAATCCATGTAGGACCAAGGGGGATCTCAAGAGGGACCCAAAACAGGGAGAATTAAAAGATTTGGGGGCATCCAGGCATCCATGAAGAACAAGGGCGATCACAAGAGGGACCCAAAACAGGGAGAATTAAAGCATTTTTGGTGTCCCCAGCCCCCCGTGAGCCCCAGGGGGTGCCCACCTCCTCGTCCTCGCGGGGCGGGTGCCCCTTGGCGCGGGCGATGAGCCCCTCGAGCTCGTGGAAGCGCCGCTCCATCTCCTGCAGCCGCAGCCGCGCCTGGTGCTGCTCGCGCCGGATGCGCTCCAGCAGCCGCTTGCCGTGCTCCTCCGCCACGCACGGGCTCTGCTGCCACTGCTGGATCCGCTGCGGCAGGATCTCGTAGATCCGGCTGGCATCGAGGGGGAGGAAAGGGTTAATGGGGGCTCCAGGATCCCTGGGATCCACTGCTGGATCCGCTGTGGCAGGATCTCGTAGATCCAGCTGGGATTGGAGGGAAAGGGTTAATGGGGGCTCCAGGATCCCTGGGATCCACTGCTGGATCCGCCACTGGATCTGCTGAGGAAGGGTATTGTAGTTCTGGCTGGGATCAGGGGGAGAAAAGGGTTAATGGGGGCTCCAGGATCCCTGGGATCCACTGCTGGATCCGCTGCAGCAGGATCTCGTAGATCCGGCTGGGATTGGGGGGGAAAGGGTTAATGGGGGCTCCAGGATCCCTGGGATCCACTGAGGCAGGATGTGTTTATATAACTGGTTTATAGCACTCTGTACTGGTTGGTACCGTTCTGTACTGGTTTACACTGGCCTATACTGGTTTGCACTGGTCTGTACAGATCATTACTGGTTTATACTGGTCTGTGCCATTCTGTACTGGTTTATGCTGGTCTATACCAACCTACACTGTTCTGTACTGGTTTATACTGGTCCATACTGCCCGGTACTGTGCTGTACTGGTCTATACTGGTCTACACAGGTCACTACTAATCTGTACTGGTTTATACTGGTCTATACCAGTAGGTTCCATTCTGTACCAGCTTATACCAGTCCACACCGGTCTGTCCTGCCCTGCACTGGTTTATACTGGTCCATACTGGTCCGTACTGGTGGGTACTCACTTGGCAGCCAGTTTGATGCCGCAGGCCTCGCTGCAGTACTTGGAGGGCGGGCGCGCGGGGCGGGTGCAGCCGGGGCCCAGGCACTGGCCCAGCCCCGCGGGGTCGCGGGCGTCGGCGCGCTCGGGGTGCCCGCGGCGCTCGCGGTGCCGCGCCCGCTGCCGGTGCCGCTTGTAGCGCTCCTCCTTCTGCACCAGTTAACACCAGTTACCACCAGTAACCTCCCAGGAACCTCCCAGTAACCACCCCTCCTAGCCCAGCACTGCCAGTGCTGCGCCCACTGCCGCTTGTAGCGCTCCTCCTTCTGCACCAGTTAACACCAGTTAGCACCAGGAACCTCCCAGTAACCTTCTAGTCACCACCCAGTAACCTCCCAGTAACCACCCGGTAACCACCACTCATAGCCCAGCACTCGCGGTGCCGCCCCCGCTGCCGGTGCTGCTTGTAGCGCTCCTCCTTCTGCACCAGTTAACACCAGTTAGCAACAGGAACCTCCCAGTAACCTTCTAGTCACCACCCAGTAACCTCCCAGTAACCACCCAGTAATCACCCAGTAACCACCACTCATAGCCCAGCACTGCCAGTGCCGCGCCTGCTGCCGGTACCGCTTGAAGCGCTCCTCCTTCTGCACCAGGAACCTCCAGTCAGCACCAGTAACCTCCAGTAACGTCCCAGTAACCTTCTTGTCACCACCCAGTAATCACCCAATCACTACCACTCACAGACCAGTAGCTCCCAGTAACTACCACTCATAGCCCAGCACTAGCGGTGTCACGCCCGCTGCCAGTGCTGCTTGTAGTGCTCCTCCTTCTGCACCAGTTAACACCAGTAACCTCTCAGTCACTACCCAGTAATCACCCAGAAATTACCCAGTCACCACCACTCATAGACCAGTAGCTCCCAGTAACCATCACTCATAGCTCAGTAACCACCAGAGCCCTCCCAGTGCCGTGCCCGCTGCTGGTGCCGCTTGCTGCTGGTGCCTTCTGCACCAGTTAGCACCAGTGAGAACCAGTAATGTCCCAGTAATCACGCAGTAACCTCTCAGTTAGCACCACTCATAAACCAGTAACCTCCCAGTCACCACCTCTGGTAGCCCAGCACTGCCAGTGCCTCACCTGCTGCTGGTGCCGCTTGTAGCGCTACTCCTTCTGCACCAGTTAGCACCAGTAACCTCCCAGTCACCCCCCAGTAACCTCCCAGTAACCATCACTCATAGCCCAGTAACCACCAGAGCTCTCCCAGTGCCATGCCCGCTGCTGGTGCCACTTGTAGCACTCCTCCTTCTGCACCAGTCAGAACCATTTAGAACCAGGAACCTCCCAGTAATCACCCCGTAAACACCACTCATAAACCAGTAACCTCCCAGTCACCACCTCTTGTAGCCCAGCACTGCCAGTGCCGTGCCTGCTGCCAGTGCCACTTGTACCACTCCTCCTTCCACACCAGTTAGCACCAGTCACCACCCAGAACCCTCCCAGTACCTCCCAGCAGCTCCCAGTGCTCATTCCGCCATTCCTCCTTCCACACCAGTGAGCACCAGTAACCACCCGCCACCACCCAGTAACCACCGCTCGTAACCCAGCGACCCACGGAACCTCCCAGTAACCCCCAGTATCTCCCAGTGGCCCTCCCAGTAGCTCCACCCTCACCTTCTTGTCCGATTTCTTCTCGCGGCGTTTGACGTGTTTGACCTTCACGGCGCGTTTGCGCAGGACGGGGTCCAGGAACGGCGCGTCCTCGGCGTCACTGAGCCAGGGCTGGCGGGACCAGGGACACACGGGGACACGTGGGGACACGCGGGGGACACGCGGGGTGATGCCCCCGATGCGCCTCAGAGCGTGGCCCGTGAAGGGACACGAGGGGACAACGTGGCCTGAGGTGCCTCGGGCGCGTGGCCTGGTGTGACCGTGTGCCAAGACACGCTGGGGACATGCAGGGACACGCCTGACACGCCTCAGAGTGCCATGGGGACATGTCCTGATGTGCCAGGACATGCTGGGGACATTTAGGGACACGTCTCAGGGCACGGCCCACATGGGGACATTTGGGGACATGCCCAGACAGGGACCGAGGACACGTCTGATACGCCTGAAGCTCACCTTCACACACAAAACCACCTGTGAACAACCTAAAACCAGGCCTAAACTGCCTAAACCAGGTCTAAACACACTAAACCAGGCCCTGATGTGCAAAAACCTCATTCAAATCTGTTCCTGCGGTATTTGGGGGGGTATTTGGGGTGCCTGGTGGGTTTTGGGGTGCCCAGGGGGGCAGATCTGGGGTCCCGAGGAGGTATTTGGGGTGCCTGGAGGGCAGTTTTGGGGTTCTGGGGGCAGTTTTGGGGTCCCAGGGCAGTTCTTGGCATGCCAGGCGGGCAGTTTTGGGGTCCCATGGGGGGCAGTTTTGGGGTCCCAGGAGGGGCAGTTTTGAAGTCCCAAGGCGACAGTTCTGGAGTCCTGGGGCAGTTCTGGGGTGCCGGGGGGGGTCAGCTTTGGGGTCCCAGGGCAGTTATGGGGTGCCAGGGGCAGTTTTAGGGTCCCAGGGCAGTTTTGGGTGCCAGGGGGCAGTTTTTGGGGTCCCAGGGGGGGCAGATTTTGGGGTCCCGGGAGGGCGGTTTTTGGGGTCCCGGGGGGCAGTTTTGGGGTCCCGGGGGGCGGTTTTTGGGGGCTCACCAGGCCGTGCTCGTCGAAGGCGCCGGCGCAGAGCTCCTGGTAGAGCCGGGGGTCGAGGGGCAGCTCCTCATCCGAGAGGCTCTCGGGGGGCCCCGGCCCCCCCAGCTGCGCCTTCAGCAGCTCCAGGTCCCCCTCACGCCCCCGAGCCAGCTGGGGGTGGGGTCAGCACCGCCAGGGACCCCCGGGCCCCCCCCGTGGCACCCCTGGGACCCCCCCGGGATGCCCCCCATGGCACCCCTGGGACCCCGCCGGGATGCCCCCCATGGCACCCCTAGGACTCCCCTGGAATGGCCCCCATGGCACCCCTGGGACCCCCCGCGGGCTCCCCCTTTTGTTCCTGTGCAAGCTGCAGAGGGGGGGTCAACACAGCCAGCGACCCCTGGGACCTCCCCATGGCACCCTCAGGATGCCCCCATCAGTTGGGGGGGGGTCAGCACCCACCAGGGACCCCCTAGGACCCCCCCATGGCACCCTGGAACACCCCCAGGACCCCCTCATGGGACCCCCCTGCACTAACTGGGGGGGGGTCAGCACATTCCTGGGCACCCGCACCCCCTGTACCTGTGAGCCCCCCCCCTCACCCCAAGGACACTGAGGGTTTGGGGTGCCCCTCCTCCCCCCAGCAAGGGCTGGCCCCACCCCCACACCCTTCTCATGGGGATGGGGGGGGTCTGGGGTCCCCCTTCTCCTCCCCCTCCCCTCCCCCCAGGGTCCCAGGGACTCACCGAGGTGGGGAAGTACTTGTAGGACTCCTGTGGGGACACGGAGGGGACACGTAAGTGACATGGGAGTGACACAGGGACACAGGGCATGGGGACACAGAGTGACACAAGGACACGGGACAGTTAGGGACACGAGACATCTTGGAGATGGGTCAGGTGACACAGACACAGGGACATAGGACACTTGGGGACACGAGAGACGTTGGGGACACATCGGGGACACGCTGACAGAGTGACACAGACGTGGGATATAAGGACATAGTGAGACAGGGTGACACAGGGACATGGGACACAAGAGACACTGGGGACATGTTGGGGACACTGTGAGACAGTGACACATGGACATGGAACACCTGGGGACACAGGACACCTTGGGGACACCTGAGGGTGACACAGTGACACGCACAGCAGCTTGCTGGGGACACAGAACACATGAGGAACGGGGGACACAGGGATGTGTCAGGAGTGTGACACATCAGGGACGTGGCAGAAGGTGACAAAGAGACACGAGGACACGGCGAGACAGTGACAAAGGGACACGGGACACGATGACAGAGGAACACAGGACAGGGTGACAAAGGGACAGAGCCACATGACAGGGACACAGTGACAAAGAGCCATGCTGGGGACACGCTGGGGACACACCAAGGCCACCCCAACACCCCCAGCCCTGGCGAGCACCGGGGCCACGCTGAGCACACGCAAAGGACGCTACGAACACACACCAAGGACAGGCTGGGGACACACTGGGGACACGCTGGGGACACGCCAGGTGCCCGCTCACCCGCGCCCGCAGCTGGCACTGCCGCAGCCGGCACTTCTGGCGGATCTTGTTGGGGCCCCCGAATTTCTTCATGTCCCGGCAGAAGTCGCACTGCCCGCAGTCCTCGGGGCGCCGGCACGCCTCGCACTCGCCGCACATGCGGGCCGAGCGCTTGATCTGGGGGGAGACACCCCAAAAACTGGGTCAGGCACACCAGAAAAGGGGTCAGGCACCCCAAAAATGGGATCGGGCACCCCAAAAATGGGGTCAGGCACATCAAAAATGGGGTCAGGCACCCCGAAAATGGGGTCAGGCACATCAAAAATGGGGTCAGGCACATCAAAAACCACCAGGAACACCCCAAATCCCACTAGGGACACCCCTGCCTCGCACTCGCCGCACATGCGGGCCGAGCGCTTGATCTGGGGGAGACACCCCAAAAACGGGGTCAGGCACCCCGAAAATGGGATCAGGCACCCCGAAAATGGGGTCGGGCACCCCAAAAATGGGGTTAGGCACATCAAAAACCACCAGGAACACCCCAAATCCCACTAGGGACACCCCTGCCTCGCACTCGCCGCACATGCGGGCCGAGCGCTTGATCTGTGGGAAGACACCCCAAAAACGGGGCTAGACACCCCAAAAATAGCATCAGGCAGACCAAAAATGGGATAGGCACACTGAAAATGGGGTTAGGCACACAAAAAACCACCAGGAACACCCCAAATCCCACTAGGGACACCTCTGCCTCGCACTCGCCGCACATGCGGGCCGAGCGCTTGATCTGTGGGAAGACACCCCAAAAACGGGGCTAGACACCCCAAAAATAGCATCAGGCAGACCAAAAATGGGATAGGCACACTGAAAATGGGGTTAGGCACACAAAAAACCACCAGGAACACCCCAAATCCCACTAGGGACACCTCTGCCTCGCACTCGCCGCACATGCGGGCCGAGCGCTTGATCTGGGGAGAGACACCCCAAAAACGGGGTCAGGCAACCAAAAAATGGGGTCAGGCACCCCGAAAATGGGGTCAGGCACCCCAAAAACAAAAACACCAGGGACACCCCAAATTCCACCAGGAATACTCCAAATCCCACTGGGGAAAGCCCCACCTTGCACTCCCCAAATGCAGGTTGAGTGCTTGATCTAGGATCAGACACCCCAAGTTGGGGTCAGACACCCCAAAAAACACCCAGGGACTCCCCAGAACCCAAGCTGGGAGGGATTCCAGGCACCCAGAGAAGGTCAGGGGTCCCCCAGATCGTCCCCAAAGCACCCCCCAGCCCCCTGGTGCCCCCAAAATCCTCATCCAAGGGACTCAGGCACCTCCCAGCCTCCCCCCAGAATTGGGATGTCCCCCTTTGGGGGGGTCCCCACCCCCCCAGAGCCCACCTTGGCAGCCCGGCCCTGCTCCAGCTCCTGCCCCTTGGCCCCCTCGTGCTCCTTCTCCCGCCACTTCTTGTGCCGGTAGCGGATCTCCAGGGACGGGTCCTTCTCTGGGGAGGGGGGGTCACAGAGGGGTCAGGGGGTCCACCACCGGGGACACCCCAAAAACGGGGTCAGGCACCCCAGAAATGGGGTCAGGTACCCCAAATTCCACCAGGAACACCCCAAATCCCACCAGAGATACCCCTGCCCTGCACCTGCCGCACATGCTGGCTGAGCACTTGATCTGAGGTCAGACACCCCAAAAAACGGGGTCAGGCACCCCAAAAATGGGGTCAGGCACCCCAAATCCCACCAGGAACACCCCAAATCCCACCAGGGACACCCCCACCTTACATTCACTGCACACACGGGGCTGAGCACTTTTTCTGAGGTCAGACACCCCAAAAATGGGGTCAAGCACTCCAAAAACCACCCAGACACCCCCCAAAAAAACCACCCAGACCCCAGGTATCCCTGGAACACCCCAAGTCAGCCCCCTGCCCCTCTCACTGCAGCCCAACACTCCCAGGTAGCCCTCCAGAGCCCCCCCAAAGCCCCCAGCCCCTCTCACTGTGGCACTACCACTCCCAAATGGCCCCCCAGAGCCCCCTCAAAGCCCCCTGGAGCCCCTCAAAACCCTCCCAGCGACCCCACAGAGCCCCCAGCCCCTCTCATTGTGGCACTGCCACCCCCCAATGGCCCCCCCAGAGCCCCCCCAAGCCCCCCCAGAGCCCCCAGCCCCTCTCACCGCGGCACTGCCGGCAGTACCACTCGCGGATGGCCTTGGCCATGCGCTCGGTGATGTTGATGCAGTCCCCATGGAACCACTCGTTGCAGTTGTCGCAGCCTCTGCGGGACGGGGGTGACACCGGGACCCTCAGCCGGGCACCCCCAAAGCCCCCCAGGGGGACTCTGCACTCCCCCTGCCTCAAGGGACCCCCAAAGACCCTCCCAAGAGGACCCTGCACCCTCCCCCTGCTTCAAGGGACCCCCTCCAACACCCCCAGATATCCGGGACCCCCCAAATCCCACCCCAAGAGGCAGCTGGGACCCCAGCCCTGGGTCCCCCCACGCTGCCCCTCAGATCTGCTGCGACCCCCAGACCCTCCCCAACACCCTGAAGCACTTGGGGACCCCCCAGACCCTCCCTCACATCCCAAAGCACCTGCGGACCCCAATCCCACCCCATTCCCCCTCACATCATGAAGAACCTGGGGACCCCCCAGACCCCCCCTCACATCATGAAGCACTTGGGGACCCCCTCTCACATCCCGAAGCAGTTGTGGACCCCGCTCCCCCCGTTCTCCCACACATCGTGAAGGTATTGGGGACCCCCCAGACCCCCCTCACACCCTGAAGCACTTGGGGACCCCCCTCAGACCCCCCCTCACATCCCAAAGCACCTGCGGACCCCAATCGCCCCCGTTCCCCCTCACATCATGAAAAACCTGGGGACCCCCCAGACCCCCCCTCACATCATGAAGCAGTTGAGGACCCCCCAGACCCCCCCCTCACACCCTAAAGCACTTGGGGACCCCCCAGACCCCCCCTCACATCATGAAGCAGTTGAGGACCCCCCAGACCCCCCCCTCACACCCTAAAGCACTTGGGGACCCCCCAGACCCCCCCTCACATCATGAAGCAGTTGATGTCCGGCTTGCGGCACACGCAATAAACCGGCGCGTTCTCCTCCCCGCCCGGGGCCGCCTCCGCGTCCGAGAATTCGCTGTCCTGAGGGGGTAACGGCGGGGGGTGTCAGGGCCTGGGGGGGTTTCCCAGACACCGAAGACCCCCTGAGCCCCCCGCACGCCCCCGGTTCTCCCCCCACCATCGCTGTCGTCGCCTCCGAGAGACGCTCCCGGCTAGGCCCAACAGCGGCCGGAAGCGGGGGTGTGTCCAACTTCCGCTTCCGGATACGGGCGCGCCCGCCCACAGCATGGCGGCGGCCTGGGGAGAGCAATGGAGGCGGCCATAGGGGGCCGCCATGTTTGGGGGTAGTGTCACCCGCGGTTGCAAAGAGACACCTGAGAGACAGCAGTGGTGGCAGAGCGTTTATTGGGGACATCGGGACATGGGAGGACATGGGGGGACATTGGAGGGGCACATGGGGAAATGGGGGATGTGAGGGGACATGGGGGACATTGGTGGGACATGGGGAGGAACTGGGGACATGGGGAATGTGAGGGGACATTGTGGGGCACATGAGGACCTGGGGGGACATGGGGGACATTGGGGACATGGAGGACATTGGTGACATGGGGGGACATGGGGGACATTGGGGAAAATGGGAAGGATGGGGGGAACTTGAGAGGACTGGGGGATACAGGGGAGCCTTGGGGACCTGAGGGGGACATGGCGGGGAGGACAATGGGGAATGGGGAACACGAGAACATGGCAGGACACAGGTGGCCCGCAGGTAACACACAGAGGTGTCACACAGGTGCCACGGGTGTCCCATGGGGTGTGTCCATCTCGTCCCCTGTCACTCTGCGAGAGCCTCCTGGGGGCGCTGCAGCTGCTGCAGCTCCTCTGCCAGCCTGTGGGCGGGGCCAGAGAAGGGGTGGGGCTGGAGGTGGGTGGGGCCTTGAGGGGCCCAGGTGACAGGGCCACACCTGTCCCACACACCTGTCCCCAGGGGCCACACCCCTGTCCTGGGGCAGGTCACACACCTGTCCTGGGGCAGGTCCCACACCTGTCCCCAGGGGTCACACACCTGTCCCCAGGGGTCACACACCTCTCCTAGGGGTCACACACCTGTCCCCAGAGGTCACACACCTGTCCTGGGGCAGGTCCCACACCTGTCCCCAGGGGTCACACACCTCTCCTAGGGATCACACACCTGTCCCCAGAGGTCACACACCTGTCCCCAGGGGTCACACACCTGTCCTGGGGCAGGTCACACACCTGTCCCCAGGGGTCACACACCTCTCCTAGGGGTCACACACCTGTCCCCAGGGGTCATACACCTGTCCCCAGGGGTCACACACCTGTCCCAGCAGGTCACACACCTGTCCTAGGGGTCACACACCTGTCCCCAGTGGTCACACACCTGTCCCCAGGGGTCACACACCTGTCCTAGGGGTCACACACCTGTCCCAGCAGGTCACACACCTGTCCCCAGGGGTCACACACCTGTCCCCAGTGGTCACACACCTGTCCCCAGGGGTCACACACCTGTCACGGCGCTGCAGGCTCAGCTGCTGCCGGCCCAGCTCCACCTCCAGCTGTTGCTCCGCCCCTTCCTGCTCCTGCTGCACCAATCGCCTGCAAGAATGAGGGTTAGGGGGTGGGGACAGAACCTGAGTGGGCGGGGTCACCTTTGAGGGGGCGGGGCCAGAGGTGGGCGCTCACCTGAGCACAGGTGCCTCTGGGCCCAGCTGCTCCTCGGTGTCCATCACACGGCGCTCTGGGCAGGGGGGGACACTGGTCAGCCCAAGGGGACACACCTGGGTTTGGGGGGCTCAGGTGTCCAGGGGGGTCACTCAGGGGCTTGTGGGAGAGGGGCTCAGGTGGCCAGGGTCAGTCAGGAGCTCAGGAGGTCACTCAGGTGTTGGCAGAGGTCACTGAGGTGTCCAAGAGCGTCCCCCAGGTGCCCAGAGGTGTCATGGGGGGCATTCAGGTGTCAGCAGTGACACTCAGGTGCTCCATGGGGTCCTGAGGGGTCACTCAGGTGTCAGCAGTGACACTCAGGTGCTCCATGGGGTCCTGAGGGGTCACTCAGGTGTCAGCAGTGACACTCAGGTGCTCCAGGGGGTCCTGGGGGGCATTCAGGTGTCAGCAGTGACACTCAGGTGCTCCAGGGGGTCCTGGGGGGTCACTCAGGTGTCAGCAGTGACACTCAGGTGCTCCAGGGGGTCCTGGGGGGTCACTCAGGTGTCAGGGGCTCACCCCAGCTCAGCCACTTCTCCTCCATCTTCTCCAGCTGCACCAGTTCAGCCTCCAGGTGGGCTGGAGCCTGTGGGGGGACAGGGGAGAGGGGGTGATACCAGGGTGTGCCAGGGCACCCAGGTGTGTGAGGGACCCCCAGGTGTGTGAGGGACCCCCAGGTGTGTGAGGGATCCCAGCCCGGGTCTCACTCACGTGTGTGACACGCAGATGCTTGAGCTCCTCCATGATGGCATCGAGCTGCTGGCAGTGCTGCCACCTGGGGGGGAGGGGACACAGGAGGTGACACGGTGGTCACATGATCTGTGTGGGTCACCTAGTGCCACCCCCAGCCCCACCTGTGTCCCCCAGGCTGTGTCCCCAGCCCCACCTGTGTCCCCAGCCCCACCTGTGTCCCCGGCGCAGGTTTTGCAGCTGCTCCCACTGCTGCTTTGTCCCCTCCAGGTCCTGCTGCTGCTCCAGGCAGAGCCCGCAGCGCCTGCAGGGGTTCAGGGGTCACCAGGTGTGTTTGGGAAGGGTCAGAGGTCATGTGGGCACAGGTGAGGTTGAGGAGGGTCACAGGTGTCCCCACTCACCTCTGGCCTTTGGCATCCACCTCCTTCCCTTGCAGCTGCGCTCTCTGCAGTGACTCTGGGGGGGACAGGGGGGTCACAGGGGCCAAGGTGGTCCCACCACCCCTGGGTGGCCACAAGGATCAGGGAATCATGGGGGTTAAGGGGGTCAGAGGTTCAGGAGGCATCAGGGGAGGTTTTAGGGGGGCCCCAAAGACCCCAGGGCCCCCCAGGCTCACCCTGCACCTGCTGCCAGGACCTCTCCAGTGCCTCCTTGTGCTGCTCCACTGTGGGGAGGGGGAAATGAGCTCAGAGCCTTCTGCCCCCACAACCCCCCCAGGGTCCCTACCCACCAGACCCCTCCAGACCCCTCTGTGTGTGTCCCCAGCCCTCTCAGTGTCCCCTCCAGACCTCTCAGTGTCCCCCCCAGGTGACTCACACTGCTCCAGGTGCTGGCGCAACCCCTCACTGCAGTTTTGTCCCTTCACCAGCTCCTGTGTCGTGGCCTCACGGACTGTGGGACACAGTGGGATGGACAGAGGGACATGGGGGGACGTGGCAGGCACATGAGGGAGCATAGGAGGACAGGTGGGACATGGGAACATGGGGGAGCACAGGGGTCCTCTCACTCACCTTTCTGCAGGCTGTGCACCTGCCTCAGCAGCACCTCCAGCTGTGGGATCCTCCCAGGGGGACCTGAGGGGGGAACTGGGCAGGGCACAGGGGCACTGCCTCTCCTGGGGACACCTGAGACCACCTTGTCCCTGGGGCGGGGGGACACTGGGACACACGGTGGTCTTGGGGGGTCTTGGCCGTAGAGCCCGTCACTGCGTGGGTCCAGGTCCATCACTGCAGCCTGGAGGGACACGGTGGTGACACAGGGGTACATGGGGGGACACAGGGGATGATGATGGCGGGCACTGGCTTGTCTGTCACATTTGTCATCCTCTTCCCCCTTTTCCATTCTCATCCCCTTTTTCCACCCTCAGCCCCGCATTTTCGGTCATGTTTCACTTTCTCCCCTTCTATCTTTTTTCTCCAGGGTTTCTCCCATTTCCGTCACCTCCTTCCTCCAGTTCCTGCCGCCTCTGTCCCATCCATTTCTGTCCCTCATTTCCCTCTCCAGTCCTTTCCGCTCTTGCTCCATTTTCTGTCACCAACACCCTCTTTCCAGTCCCCCTTTCACACTTTTTTGTCTTATGTCCTTACTCTTTGTCCCTTTTCATCCCCCATTTCCCCTCACCTTCTTTCTGCGGCTTTCTCAGCCCCTCTCCTTCCCATTCTCAGGTTTCCCCCCCTTTTTCCCCTCACGTTTTCCCGCTCTTTTCCCCTCACGGTTTCCCGCTCTTTTCCCCTCACGGTTTCCCGCTCTTTTCCCCTCACGGTTTCCCCCCCTTTTCCCCTCACGGTTTCCCGCTCTTTTCCCCTCACGGTTTCCCGCTCTTTTCCCCTCACGGTTTCCCCCCCTTTTCCCCTCACGGTTTCCCGCTCTTTTCCCCTCACGGTTTCCCGCTCTTTTCCCCTCACGGTTTCCCGCCCTTTTCCCCTCACGGTTTCCCGCTCTTTTCCCCTCACGGTTTCCCGCTCTTTTCCCCTCACGGTTTCCCGTTCTTTTCCCCTCACGGTTTCCCCCCCTTTTCCCCTCACGTTCTTCCGCCCTTTCCCCCTCACGTTTTCCCGCCCTTTCCCATTCACATTTTCCTGCTTTTTTCCCTAATTTTTACCATCCTTCCCCCTCATGTTTTCCTACCTTTCACCCCTCGTTTTCATGCCATTTCCTTTCAATTTTCCCACCTTTTCACCTCATATTTCCCCACCTTTCCCCCCTCACGTTTTCCCACTCTTTTCCTCTCACATTTTCCACCTTTCCCCTTCACATCTTCCCATCATTTTCCATCCATTCTTTGCCCTAATTTTTGTCCCCTTTTCCAGCTGTTTCTCTCCCTTCCTGACGTCATTTTCTGTCCCCCTTTCACCCCCAATCTGTCACTTCTTTCATCATCTCCTCTTCCCTCTTTTCTGCTCCCTTTCCTGTCTATTTTTGCCCTCCATTTCTTGTCACCTCTTCCAGCCTTTCCTGTTACATTTTCCCACTGTTTCCTCACGTTTTCCCATAGATTTCTGTCCCCTCATCCCTCTCTTTTCTGCCCCATTTTCCCTCCTTTCTATCTGCTCCCCACCTTTTCTTTCAGGTTTTCTCTCCATTTTCTCTCTTGCATTCCTCTCATCTTCAGTTCCCTTTTCCCTTTCTCTGCTGCTGTTCTCATCTCCTTTCACCCCTTCCATCATCCCCTCAACCCTCAGGCCGTGTCCCCTCATCCCCTCAGGATGTCCCTGCCATCCCCTCACCCCTCAGGCCGTGTCCCCTCATCCCTCAGGCCATGTCCTCCTGTCCCCTCACCCCTCAGGATGTCCCTGCCATCCCCTCAGGCCATGTCCCCCCATTCCCTCACCCCTCAGGCTGTGTCCCCCTCATCTCCTTACCCTTCAGGCCGTGTCCCTGCTATTCCCTCATCCCTCAGGATGTCCCTGCCATTCCCTCACCCCTCAGGCCATGTCCTCCTGTCCCCTCACCCCTCAGGTTGCGTCCCCTCATACCCTTACCCTTCAGGCCATGTCCCTGCAATTCCCTCACCCCTCAGGCCGTGTCCCCTCATCCTCTCACTCCACAGGATGTCCCTGCCATCCCCTCACCCCTCAGGATGTCCCCCCATACTGTCACCCCTCAGGCCATGTCCCCCCGTCCCCTCACCCCTCAGGCCATGTCTCCCCATCCCCTCACCCCTAAGGCTGTGTCCCCTCACCCCTCAGGATGTTCCCTCATCCCCTCAGGCCATGTCCCCCCATCTCCTCACCCCTCAGGATGTCCCCCCATCCCCTCACCCCTAAGATTGTGTCCCCACATCTCCTCACCCCTCAGGATGTCCCCCTGTCCCCTCACCCCTCAGGCCGTGTCCCCTGACCCCCCAGTCCCCTGGACTCAGGACTCTCCCCGGGGTCTCAGTGTTTATTGTCAGCCCTCGGGCTCGGGCCCCTCGGGGCGCGCGGGCGCGGCGCAGAATGGTGCCGGGTAGCGGATGAACAGCCAGTCCTCCTCCTTCTTGAGCCAGCGCAGCAGCTTGGTCAGCACGGCGATGGCGCCCGCCTTCGTCACCAGCGGGCTGAAGCAGCTGTACAGTTCGAACTTGCTGGTCACCTGTGGGAACCCACGCCAGTTAACTGTGGGATCTACTGATGGCACTGACAGTGAAAATCCTACCTGTGGGATCTACTGATGGCACTGCCAGTGAAAATCCCATTAATTGTGGGATTTACTGACAGCACCTCCAGTGAGCATCAGTGCGATCTACTGATGGCACTGCCAGTGAAAATCCTGTTAACTGTGGGATCTACTGATGGCACTGCCAGCAAAAATCCCGTTAATTGTGAGGTTTACTGACAGCACTGACACCAAGCATCCCGTTAACTGTGGGATCTACTGATAGTACCTCCAGTGAGGATCCCATTAACTGTGGGACCTACTGATGACACCACATCCCATTAACTGTGGGATCTACTGACAGCACTGACACCAAGAATGCTGTTAACTGCAGGATCTACGGACAGCACCACCAGCCAGTGACCCCCGTAACTCTGGAATCTTCTCACGACAGCACAAACAGGTGCTGCTGGCTCTGGGCCCTGCTGACAGCTCCTTCCCCATGGCTCACCCAGGCCAGCAGCGTTTCCTTCTCAGCCACATGGTAGAGCAGGCGCAGGGGCCGGTGCGGGCTGTGCACGCGGCTGTGCAGGTAGTGGTACAGGTCGAAGAGCCGGTGCTGCTCCTCCTCGCTGGTGTAGGGCTCCTCCAGCTCGGGGCTGCGGCCGGTGAGGGAGGGGGGACAAAAGCGTCAGGTGAAGGTCGGGGACAAGCCCACCCCCCCAGTTCTGGCGTGTCCCCCCCATGCCCGCACCTGGTGAACTGCGGCAGCTGCTGCATCTCCTCCGGCCCCTCCAAGGGCTTGTAGAGGAAGTGCCGGAGCTCGGGGGCGCCGGGGCGGGACGGGCCGTACCCCGCTCCCCCTCGCACGGCCGCCGCCAGCTCGGCCAGCCAGCCCTGCGCCCGCAGCGTGTCCTCCAGCTGCCGCCGGCACGCAGCCGCCGCGTAGAATCCCTCTCGCTCCGTGGACAGCAGGATCAGCGTCACGCCCTCCTCCTCCTCCTCCTCGCCCAGCCGCGCCGCGTACGCGTAGAAATACCCGTCGGGGTTGAAGCGCGGCAAGC
Source organism: Passer domesticus (assembly GCF_036417665.1). Taxonomy (NCBI): domain Eukaryota; kingdom Metazoa; phylum Chordata; class Aves; order Passeriformes; family Passeridae; genus Passer; species Passer domesticus. The sequence goes on along the minus strand of NC_087510.1, from coordinate 433,489 downwards.
ACACGGGGGTCCACACCTCGCCCGCCCCCGCGCCCGCCCCGCCGCCCAGCAGGTTGAGCAGCAGGTGGAGGTCGCTGGCGCAGAGCCGCCCGCCCTCGGCCAGCGCCCGCTGCCGCGCCGCCGTCACCAGGCGGCCCCGAGCCGCCAGCACGGCCAAGGCGGGCGCGGGGCGGGCGGCGGCGGCGGCGCGGCGCAGGGCCCCGGACACGGCGCGGCGGAGCCCCCCGGGCAGCGGCAGGCAGCGAGCGGCGCCCAGCAGCAGCCGCCCGTCGGCCGCGGCCCCGCAGAGCAGCCGGTCCAGCACGGCCTCGGCGCCCGCCAGCAGCCGGCGCAGGTCGAAGCCGCGGCGCCGAGCGAAGACGCGGGCGATGCCGCCGCGGGTCAGCAGCGAGAGGATCTGCTCGTGCACGAAGGCCAGCTCCCGCCGCAGCTGCGCCGCCGACTGCCGCGTGCGGGACACCGACACCAGCAGCAGCGGGCCCCGCTGCTCGAACACCAGCGTGCGGTCCTCTGCGGGGGAGAGAGGGGACACGGCGGTCACACGGGGGACACGGAGGGTTTGGGGGCAGCCAGATGTACCTGGACAGGTGGCATTTTGGGGTGTGGTGTTTTTTGGAGAGTGGCTGTAGCAAGGCAGGGTTTTTAGGGGGGTGGCAGGACCCAGGAAGAGGTTTGGGGGGGAAGAGAGTTTTGGGGTGCTGTTTGTACCTGGGCAGGCTGATGTGGTAGATTCAGCTGTACCTGGGAGAGGTTTTTGGGGTGGGATATTGTGTTTGGAGGGGGCTGTTTGGAGCAGGGCTGGCTGTACCTGTGGGGGCTGTTTCAGGGCTACCTGGGGGCGGGGCTGTGCAGGTTTGGGGTTACCCACGGGTGTGTCTGTATAAATTTGGGGGCTCCATGTCCACCCCCCGCTGGCCCCGTACCGGAGCAGATGGCCCGGATGGCGTTGCCGCCGCTCTGGATGAAGGACACAAGGGCCATCATGACCCCCATGGTGGCCGCCAGCGCCTCCTCGTTGCCGTGCCGGGAGTAGATTGGCTTCCCCGCCTCGCTGAGCACGAACACGTGTTTGCGCCGCGCTCGCCAGCCCGCGGCCGCCACGTCCTCGTCCGCGCCGCGCCGCCCGCCCGGGGCCGATGTGGCCGCTGCTGCCGTCACCGCCGCCGTCACCTCCTCCTCTTCCTCACCAGGGTGACACCCTGGGGATGTCACCGTCGCTGTCACCTCCTCCTCACTAGGGTGACACCCTGGGGATGTCACCGCCGCTGTCACCTCCTCTTCATCCCCTACAGGAGGACGTGCTGGGGACGTTGCTGCCACGGTCATCTCCTCCTCACTGGGTTGAATGCCTGGGGATGTCCCTGCTGCTGTCCCTGCTGTTGTCACCTCCTCCTCATCCCCAAGGGGGGGACACCCCAGGGATGTCCCTGCTGTGGTCACCTCCTCCTCCTCACCAGGGTGACAGCCCTGGGACGTTGTGGCTGCTTCTGCTGTCACTGCTGCCACCACATCCTCATCCCTGCCACACGGCCCCCCTTGGGATGTCATGGCCACTGCCACCTCCTCCTCACTGGGGTGGCATCCCAGGGACACTGTGGCTGTCACCACTGCTGCCACCTCCTTGTTGTCCTCCTCCTCATTCCCAGCAGGGTGACACACGGATGATGCCATGGCTGCCGCTGCTGTCACATCTTCCTCCTCATCGTCCCCACTGTGGTGACAGCTCGGGGACGCCGTGTCCGCTGTCCTGCCCGGCTCCATCTCTGCCTCACCTGTGGCCAGCAGGGGGCGCCGGGGCGGTGCCTGCGCACCTGAACAGCCCCGCCCTGCCCCACCCTGCCCTCACCCAGGGCGGGGTCAGGGGTCCTGGGCACCTGGGGAGGAGGTGGGGTGGGGTCACAGGGGGCGTGGATCCGCAAGCCACGCCCCACCCCAAATCCACACCTTGTGGCCACACCTCCAGCCCCTCCCAGCCCTGGTGGTCTTCGCCTAGGCCACGCCCACTGACATCAAGCCACGCCCCCACAGAAGCTCACCCTGCAACGCCCCACACGTGCCTCTCTAGCCCCGCCCCTAAAGTGAAACCACGCCCACGCGAGCGTTAAGCCCCGCCCCAAAGAACTTTAGCCCCGCCCCGGGAGCCCCGGGGCCACCTCGCTCCCTCACAAAGCCCCGCCCCCCGGAGAGATCGCCCCCCGGGCCGCCCCCTCCCCACCGGCCCCGCCCCCGCCCAGGCCCCGCCCCCGGCCGTGCCCGCCCCCGCGCTGTCCCCGCCCCGCGCGCGCTCACCGGCCGCGCTCCCGCTCCCGCCGCCACCGCCGCTTCCGGGGCCGCCGCGCCGCGCGCCCCGTGACGTCACCGCGCCGCCGCGACCACCAATCACCGCGCGGCGCGCGGGAAGGGGGCGCGGCCACCGCGCGCCGACCAATCAGCAGGCGCGCGGCGGCGCCTGAAGAGTGACGCCTCTTTTGGCGGGCTCTCCCGCTCCACCCCCGTCCCTCATGACTCTGTGACGTCACGCGGGGGCGGGGTCAGGACGCAGCCTCGTGACGAGGGGCGGGGCCACAGCGATCCCTATAGCGGCTATAGGCGCCTGGCCCCGCCCCCCAGGGCCATAGGGGACCCCTCAATGTTTGGGGTCCTTCTGTGCCCCCCTGCAGGGCTCCAGCGCCCCTTCAGGTGCGGCCGGGAGCCGCAGACACCCCCGGGCGGCTGCAGGGGACCCCGGGGGCCCCACAGGCACCCCCGAGGAGCTTCACGCAGGGCCTGGAGGGTCCATAAGGGCACCCACAACCCCTACAGAGGCTCTGGAGGGTCTATAGAGCCCCCCCCAGACTCGCTGCAGGGGCAACAGGGACCCCAAGAAGCTGCAGAGAGCCCCCAAACAGCCCCTGCAATATCCACAGGGACCCCCAGGCTCCCCCCAAAGCACCACAGGGAATTCCCCGCGGAGCCTCAGGGCCCAGCCCAGGGGCGGGGCTCCAGCCGGGGGCGGGGCCCGGGGCACTGAAAACCCCCCAGGTCCCCTCCGTGCCCCACACACCTGAGACCCCCTCCCCCGGGACCCCCATGGCGCCTCCACCGCCCCCCAGCCACCTCAGCCTGGCCCGCGGGCTGCAGGTGAGAGCGGGACCCCGATTTTGGGGGGGCCCAGCGGCGGGGCTGGGGGGCCGCGGGCATCCGGGGCGGGGTGGGGGCACGAGGGCGGCCGCGGCACTTCCTGCCCCCGGAAAGGGGAAGTGACACAAGGGACCCGGCCGTTCAGGGGGGGACCCCGAGAGGTTTGGGGGGGACGCGGGAGCTCCGGCAGCCCCGTTCGGGGGGGCCGCAGGTGACCCCCTGCCTCCCCAGCCCCCCCTGTACCAGGACGCCGTGGCCCGCCGGGCCCTGCGGCCCGCCCTGCTCAGGTGAGTGCTCGCCGCGGGGACAGGTGACCCGGGCGGGTGTCCCCTCCCTCGCCGCCCCTCCGCTGTCCCCCCTGCAGGAGCGTTTCGGTGCCGGCCGAGCCCCCCGCGCCCCCCGCCATGGATGTCACCTACGCCGTGGTCAACAAGCCCCGCCGGGGGGGCGGGGCCGCGGGGAGAGGCCCCTCCCCCTTGGGGAGAGACCACGCCCCCTTCGGACGAGACTCCGCCCCCTCGGGCACGTGCTCGCTGCCGGGCAGCCCCGTGCGCCGCCCCTCCCCCAGCCCCGCAGGTGAGTGGGGGGGTTGGGGGGGTCTGGGGTCCCCAGGGTCGATAATTCTGACCGTGGTTCCCCCCTCCAGGCTCCCCCAGACCCACGGACGGAGCCTACGAGGTCGTGACCCCCCCTGCTGACACCGGCAGCGGCCCCTGCCTGGGTGAGCATGGGGGTCCCTGCTGTCCTGGGGGGGTCTCGGTGTCTGGGGGGGTTCAGGGGGGACATCAATGTCCAGCCCCCCCCTCACTGACCCCCTGCTCCTCCCCCCAGGGTTTAACTTCCGCATCGGGAAGCCCAAGGGCCCGCGGGACCCCCCGGCCGAGTGGTCCCGGGTGTGAGGGGGGGTCTGGATCCCTGTGAGCCCCCCCAAGAGAGGAGGGGCTGCAGCAGAGCCTAGTTGGTCCTTACAGCACCCAATATAAACAAAAACGATTTATTACAAATAAAAACTGGTTGTGAGAAACCCAGCCGTGCCTGGGGGAGTCCAGAGGGGGCTCAGCTGCCGGGGTGGTCTCAGGGGTGCAGGTGGGCCCCACCTGGGGGGGTCTCCGGGGGGGTCCGGGGGGGCTCAGGTGGCGCTGAGCAGGCGGCGCTTGGGGGCCGTGGCCGTGTACGGGTGCCAGCGCCACTCCACGTCGGCCGCGTCCCCCTGGTCCAGGGTCCCCAGGCGGATCAGGTAGGCTGGGGGGGACACAGGGGGGTTGTTGGGACATTTGGGGACACACGGGGACCCTTTCAGGGCTGTTGGGGACAGCAGGGGACACTCACGCCTCAGCTGGAAGCGGGGTCCCACCTCCTCCAGCTCCACCGTCCGCCCCCGGCGCCGGTACACGTGGTTCCTGTGGGGAGGGGGGGTCAGAGAGGCCCTTGGGGGGGTCTGTCCGTGTCCCCGTGTCCCCACGTGTCACCCACCGCACTAAAATGACGTCGTCCTCGTTGGCGAAGGTCACCACGCGGCGGCTGTCGGGACGGGGAACGGGGAACAGGTGCTTCAGGATGGTCCCGACCTGTGGGGGGACAGGGGTGGGGACAGGGATGGGGACAGGGATGGGGTCACCCCACCCCCGGGGCCTCCCGCGTACCTCCCCAGTGTCCCCATTTCCTCCACCATCCCCTCACATCCCCCCAGCTGTGTGTCCCCCTTCCCTCTCCTGTCCCCCCAGGTCCCCATTGTCCCCCACGTCCCTATTGTCCCATATGTCCCCATTGTCCCCCCATGTCCCCCCCCATGTCCCCATTTTCCCCCCACATCCCCAGTGTCCCCCCATGTCCCTCCCATGTCCCCAGTGTCCTCCCACCTCCCCATTTTCCCCCCACGTCCCCATTGTCCCCCCATGTCCCACTGTCCCCCATGTCCCCAATGTCCCCCACATCCCCAGTATCCCCCCATGTCCCCATTGTCCCCCGTTCCCCTCTTGTCCCCCCATGTCTCCACTGTCCCCCCATGTGCCCAGTGTCCCCCATGTCCCCAGTGTTCCCCATGTCTCCAGTGTCCCCCCCTGTCCCCAATATCCCCCCCGTCCCCCCCGGCCGTACCCTTTTCCCCAGAGTGGAGTCCAGGTGCAGCAGCAGCAGGTGGGGGGCGGCCAGCGGGGCCCCCCCGAGCCCCCCGACCTCCTGGCGCAGCACGGCCCCGCTCAGCGTGAAGTGGGCAGTGGGGCCGTGGGGCAGGTGGGACACGGTCAGCCCATCTGGGGGTGGGGCTTGGTCAGGACACACCCACGCACAGGCCACGCCCCCTTGGGATTGGCCCCACCCACTCCCACAATGCCTCAGGGTTCAGATTTTGTGTTTTTCAGATTTTGTGTTGTTTAGTGTGTGAGTCTGAACTTCGTATTAAATGTTGGTGAGCTCTCTGCACAGAGTAGGGACACAAAACAATTCCTTTTCTAGCTGGGAACCCAGGACAAATGATCCAAATCTCACGCCCAAGAGCACAAACAATTTGGATTGAAAAGATAAAACCAAGAAAAATGGAACTTCATAACCTAAAGCTGTAACTGGACAATTAACTCCAATATGCAAATGGATCAAAACTTATAAAAGTGTCAGACCCTGGGACCAGTTGTCCATTTTATGACCATTTGGGTGCCACCCTGGCTCTTGTGCTGCCCAAGCTGGATCCATTAAGGAAATCCTTTTAATCAATTATTAATTAACTCTGCCTAGTTCCGCTCCAGCTCACTCTTCCCAAAGCATCCACCCAGAAGGTGACCCCAGCCCCCCCAGAGCCCCCCGGGGCACTGACCGGGGCGCCCGCGGGTCTCGTGCAGCACCAGCAGGTCGGTGACCCCCGCGGCCCGGCACGCCGCCACCAGCGCGCCCAGCTCGGCACGGCCGCGGTTCATGCGGCGAGCGCCCGGCAGCAGCAGGCACAGCTCCTGGGACGGGGACACGGGGACATGGCGCGGGGTCAGCCACAGCCCCGCTGTGCCCTGTTTGTGTCACCCCTTCACACAGCGTGCCCCCACCTGTGACATTACAGCGTCCTCATGTCCCCCAAATCACCTCCTGTGTGTCCCCCAAATCACCCAACCCATCTCCCCCAAATCACCCCCCCATGTTCCCCCTGCTGTGCCCCCCAAAGCACCTCCCCCATGTCCCCAAATCACCACCCCGTGTCCCCAGGTCTGTGTCCCCCTCTGTCCCCCCAGCACAGGGTGACAATGACACACCCATCCCCTGGCTCCAGCCCTTCATCATTTTAGGGTGTGCCAGAGCCACGCCCACACTCAGGCCACACCCACAATGACTCCTCCCACTGTTATGGGTTTTACTGTCCAGCATTGGCTCAGTCCCACAAGGGGTGGGTCCAAACAAGCCCCTCCCACTGTCCATGCACAGAAAGCCCCACCCCTTCTTGAGGCCACACCCCCATGGGAGCAGAGGGGTGGGGTCAGGGTGCTAAGGCTAGGCCACACCCACCTTAGAGCCCCACCCAGCTTTAGCCACACCCAAAACTGGCCACACCCAGCTTAGGACATGCCCACCAAGACCACACCCACACCAGGCCACGCCCACCTTTGCAAAGAGCCTGAGGCGGGCGCTGGGGTCACGTGACGTCGTCACCATCACCTTGGGGGGCTCCAGCCCCGCCCACTTGTACTCGTCATCCTGGCTGTCACCGGTCTCTGGGGGCGGGGCTTTGTCAGACCACACCCCCTGCATTCCCAGCCCCGCCCACCCCGGGGTCATTGGGGTCACTGCAGTGAGTGGGTTTGGGGGGATTTTGGGGGGAAATGGGTTTAATTCCCATTTTGGGGATTCACGGCTCACTGTGGGGGGAGCCAGGCCCAGATTTGGGGTGCAGCCCAGGCTGTGGCTGCTGGTGCAACCCCACGCTCACTTTGGGGTGAATTTAACCTCAGCTGGGGAATTTAAAAACCCACACAGAATTTGAGGAAACTCCTAAAAATGAGGCCAGTCTCTTTTTTCAGGGTTTTTTTTTTGGCTGCCTCCCTCCTGTGCCTGGATTCCCCTCTCCCCATTTTGGGGTCCAGCTCATTCAAGGGTCTTGCCTGCCCCCCCACCCCGGCTTTGGAAGTTCCAATCTCCTCCAGCTTGGGGGTCCCTCTCCCCATCTTTTATCCCTGATTTGAGGGTCCCTCTCCCCACTCTCCCCACAGATTTGGGGGTTCCTCTCACCACCCTCCCCCCTGATTTGAGGATCCCTCTACCCCAATTTAGGGTCCCTTGGTCCCAATTTGCAGGTCCCTGTCGCCACTCTCCCTCCCCAGTTTGAGGGTCCCTCCCACCCCAATTTGGGGGTCCCACTCCCCAAATTTGGGGGTCCCACTCCCCTGATTTGGGGGTCCCTCTCCCCCAGTTTGGGGGTCCCTCCACCCCAATTCGGGGGTCCCTCTCACCCCCCGGTGCCTGGAAGTCGAACTCCAGCTCCTTCTGCAGGGCCAGCGCCTCGTGCCGCAGCTCCGTGGGCAGCAGCCGATTCTCTGGGGGGGGGAGAGAAACGGAGGGGCTCAGACAGGACCCCCAACCCTCCCCATTCCAATACCCCAGCCCCAAATAACCCCCTGGGCCCGCAGCACTTCCATCTCCCCTTTTTACCCCTCTTTAATCCCCTAAATCCCCCCAACCCCTTAAACTCCTCTCTTTCTCCCCAAACTCTCCTCAGCTCCTCCAAATCCCCTTTGCCGCCCCCAAACCCCTTTTCACACTCCCGGAATCTCTTCTCACACCCCTTAACTCCTCCCAGACCCCCTGTAACCCCCCCAAATTCCTCCCGGTGCCTCTCCACCCCTCTGGCTGCCCGTGTCCCCCCTGTCGCCCCCTCCCCGTGCTCCGGTACCGTCCAGCGCCCGCCGCAGGGTCTCCTTGCGCTCCCGCTGCCGCTGCTGCTGCTGCTCCCGGGCCCGGCGCTGCAGGTACTCCCGGCGCTCCCGGGCCTGGCGCCGCAGCTGCGACACCGGGACAGACACGGTGACACCGGGACAGACACGGTGACACCGGGACAGACACGGTGACACCGGCGGGGACACGCGGGGGGCGGCGGGGAAGGGCCCGGTGGGGGGGATACGGGGGAATGAGAGGATGGGGGGCGCTGAGGGGGCGGCATCGAGGGATGGGGGACAGCGGGGACATCGGGGGACAGCGGGGACAGAGTGAGGGACGCGTGAGGGGGGATATGGGGGAGGTGGGCAGGGGGCAAAGCCCGCTGTGGGGGACAGGGAAATGAGAGCATGGGGGACACGGAGGGGACGCCGGAGGCCCGGTGGAGGGATGGAGGACAGGAGGGGACACGGGAGGGACACGGGACCACCGACCCAACCCCCGCGCCCCTCACCATGGTCGCGGTCGCTCCGCGCTGCTCCTCACACGCCGGCACCTCCCAGCACCGCCGCCTCCCATTGGCCGAGCGCCGGCGGACCAATGGGAGCGTGCGTTGCTGCCGGAGAGGGGAGGAAACACTGCGCCCTCACTCAAGATGGCGGCCGGGCTGGCGTCACCCCGCTGCGCTGTCTGCCCTCACGCAGGCCCCGCCCCCCGGGCCTGTTTGCTCGCTGATTGGTCGAGAGGAACCGGGGCGGGCTGCGATTGGATGAGGCGTGGCCGGGCCTGAGGCCGCGGTGAGGGCGGCGATGGACGGTGAGGAAGGGCCGGGGGTTCTGGGGTCTCTGGGGGTCTCGGTGATGTCCGGGGGCGGTCCCGGGGAATTTTTGGGGGTCTCCAAGAGACCGGAAGCGCTTTGGAGTGGTTTTGGGGGTCTCAAGGATCCCGACGGTATTTTGAGCGGGTTTCCGGGGCCCCGGGGGAGTCTTGACAGGGTCTCTGAGGGCCTGAGGGGGTCCCCGGGGACACGGGTGACACCGTGGGGACCCGGCCGGTCCCTGGGCGCTTTTGGTGGGCCTGGGGGCGCCCCTGGGGTCCCCCTGGGTGTCGCTGCGGGGTCCTGAGCCGTGTCCCCTCCCCACCGCAGGGTCGCTGTCGCTGTCGCTGGACGCGGCCGCGCTGGAGGTGATGGAGGCGCTGGAGCTGCTGCAGCAGCGGCGGGAGCAGCTGGAGCAGCACATGCGGCAGGTGAGGGGACACGGCGGGGACACAATGGAGACGTGCCACCCCTCATGGGGACACTTGTGAGGAGGTGCCACCTGCCACGGGGACACACCTGGCGGGTGTCACCCGCCACAGGGACGTGCCAGTCCCACGGGGACACAGCTGGGGACTGTCCCCTGCTGTGGGGACATGGCTGGGGACACACCACCCACCCTGGGACATGTTGGGGGGACGTGTCACCCACTGTGGGGACACAAAGGGACACACCACGGTGTCTCCTGTGTCCCCCCCAGGTGACTGTCCCTAACGCCATGTTCCTCTGTCCCCTTCAATGTCCCCCCGTGTCCCCACAGGGGTGGCTGTCCCTGGCCCAGGCCCGTTACTCCCTGGGCTGTCACCGCGTCTCGTCCCTGCAGTACGGGGCCACCATGGTGCCCCGAGTCCGTGTGTGCCACAGGTGGGGGACATGAGGGGACAAGGACACTGGGGGGGACACGGGGGACACTCTTTGGGGGTGGCAGGGACACAGGGAGGGACACTGGGACATTGGGGACACACTGGAGGGGACACAAAGGGGTGTCCCCAGTTTGGGGAGGTGACACAGGGGTGACATCAATGTCCCCAGTGTGAGGAGGGGTTTAGGAGTTCTGGGGGGTGCTGGGACGTCCCTGTGGTGGCCAAGTGACACCAGGGCAGGCTGGTGACACTGTCCCCACTGTGTCACCCCCAGGCAGGACGCGGAGGGACGCCCCCACTTTGAGGAGGTGCCTGGAACAGGGGGAGACCCCGAGGACCCCGACCCCCAGCAGGGCGGGGGTGACGGTGAGGGGGGGCTGGGTGGTCCCTGGGGGGGTCCTGTGGGTGTGGGGGTCCCCAGAATGTCCCCAGTGGGTGTTGGGGACAGACTGGGGGGGTCTGGAGATGTCACCCATGGGGTGCTGGGTGGGGGGCAAGGGAGGAACTGATGGGGGATTTGGGGTGCTGGGGGGTCCTGTGGGTGCTGGGGGGTCCCTCAGTTGTTTTGGGGGGGGTCTCTGACCTTTCTCTCTCCCCCAGGGCTGCGGCAGCGTCGGGGAGCCCCCGAAAAAGGGGGGACCCCCAGCCGGCCCCCCCCAGACCCCCTGGGCTGGTTTGGGGTCCTGGTGCCCCCCAGTCTGCGGCAGGCCCAGGGCAGCTTCCAGAGGGGTGAGGACTGGGGGAACTGGGAGGGACTGGGAGGAACTGGGAAGAAACTGGGAGGAACTGGGGGGAACTGGGAGGAACTGGAGGGAACTGGGAGGGAACTGGGAGGAAACTGGGAGGGACTGGGGGGGAACTGGGAGGAACTGGGGGGAACTGTGGGGGAACTGGGGGGAACTGGGAGGGAACTGGGAGGAACTGGGGAGTCCCCAAAAACCACCAAAGGTCCCTAAACCCAGAGGGGCCCAAGAATGGGGAAAAGCCCCAAATCTGGGGTGACCCCAGAACTGGGGAGGGCCCAAAGCTCATGGCCCCCGTGACCTCCTTGGTCCCCTCGGTGTCCCCAGGGGTGACGCTGGCCGTGGAGGTGGCCGAGCTCCAGGCCACCATGGAAGCCGCGGCCGCCCGGTACCGGCAACTCCTGCGGCAGAAACGTCACCTGGCCGGGGACAGCGGGGACAGCCAGAGCCCCACCGGAACCCCTGGGGACAGCCAGGACACCGAGGGTGACACAGTGACCTCAGTGACTGCGTGACACGAGGACACGTCTGCAGGTGACACACAGGGACACGTGGGAGCACAGGTGACACCATGGGCCACGGGGACAGAGGTGACACGGGGCTGTGCTGACCCTTCACAGGTGACACAGCTGCCACCAGTGACACGGAAGACAGCAGCACCTGCCTGTGGTGACACCAAGTCCCCAAGGCCTGCGGGTGACACTGAGGTGACACCAGATGACACTGAGGACTTTGCAGGTGACACCGAGCCCCGCACAGGACTGAGGAGGGTCCTGCCATGTCCCAGTCCCCAATAAAGCCACCCCGCTGCCACCACGGGGTCATTTATCAGTGTTGTCTGGTGCCAGCTGTGCCAGTGCCACCATGGCCAATGCCCCTGCAGGGTCATTTGTCACCGCTGTCACATCCTGGCTGTGGCAGTGCCACCACGGGGTCATCTGTCACTGCTGTCACGCGCTGGCCATGCCAGTCACACTGCAGGGTCATTTGTCACTGCTGTCACATGCCAGCCACACCAGTGCCATCATGGGGTCTATTGTCACCGCTGTCACGTGCAGGCCGTGCCAGAACCACGTGACTCAGACACGCCCCCTTTTTGCCAAGGTCTATGTTTATTGGGCGGGGCCCTCGCCCCGCCCCCAGACCCCGCCCCCACCCAGGGGGCGGGGCCGACACAACAACGACTATGGGAGAGGGGCGGGGCGTGACGGGGCGTGGCCTGTGCAGGGGCGTGGCCGGGCGGGGGCGTGGCCGGGCGCCCCCTAGCGGATGGTGTAGCGCACGTAGGGCACCTCGATGTCGGCGTCGCTGTCGTCGTTGCAGCACAGCTCGAACACCAGCGCCTTGACGTGGCGGCCCAGCTTCTTCTTGGACACCCGCGTCACGATCTCTGTCATCCTGCGGGGACAGGGGACACGGCCTCTGTCACCCTTCAGGGGCAGGGGATGTGGGGGACATGACAGAGACAGAGGGTACTGTCATCCTGTGGGGACAGGGGACATGGGGGACGTGACAGAGGGTACTGCCATCCCTCAGGGACAGGGGACACAGCAGGGACAGGGGGTATGGTCTCTGTAATCCTGTGGGGATGTGGGGGACATGGCAGGGACAGGGGGCACAGTCATCCTGTGGGGACAGGGGACATGGGGGACGTGACAGAGACAGAGGGCACTGTCATCCTGTGGGGATGTGGGGGACATGGGGGACATGGCAGAGACAGAGGGCACTGTCATCCTGCAGGGACAGGGGACGTGGCAGGGACAGGGGGTACGGTCTCTGTAATCCTGTGGGGACGTGGGGGACATGGCAGAGACAGAGGATACTGTTATCTTGTGGGGACAGTGGACATGGCAGGGACAGGGGGCACAGTCATCCTGTGGGGACAGGGGACGTGGGGGACATGGCAGGGACACAGGGCATGGCCTCTGTCATCCTGCAGGGACAGGGGGACATAACAGGGACACGTGGCATGGATCATCCTGGGGGGACATGGCAGAGAGGTGTCAGAACACGTGGCATGGTCTCTGTCATAGGAGGGTGACACGGCAGGGACACGTGGCAGAGATCATCCTCTGGGGACAAGAGGGGACACAAGGACTCCCAGGGCACACCCAAAGGGGATGGGCACACACAGGGAGGGGACATGGCCACACCCTGTCCCCACCCCTGGGACATGTCCCCCCACCACAGGGCTGCGTTCTTGTCCCCAGGACACGTCCCTGCCATGGGCTGTGCCCTTCCTCCAGCAGTGCCCTGGACCCCACCCATGTCCCCCCGTGTCCCCATGTCCCCAGTGTCCCTACGGTTGGTCGTGGCGCTCGCGCAGCTTGGCGGCCGGCATGAAGAAGGAGTAGAGCATGGACACGCCCTGGGACAGCATGGTGATCTCCAGCCGGTGCTCCTTCTGTGGGGACACGGGGACAGGGCTCAGCGGGGCTGGGGGACAGCGGCCACCACGGGAACCCTGCAGCCCTGGGGACATTGGCCACCATGGGGCACCCATGGCCTTGGGGACATAGGCCACCACAGGGGTCAGTGAGGCTTGAGGACATTGGTCACCATGGGGTCAGTGGGGCTTGGGGACATGGGCCACCACAGGGGTTTGACCTTTCCCCATTTCCCAGCACTCCCCTCTTGGTTGGGGTGCCTCAGCTGTCCCCGGCCCCCCTCCCAGTCCCTCCCAGTTCCTCCCAGTCCCTCCCAGTACCTTGAAGTAGGCGAGGAACTGGCGCAGGGTCATCTCCTGCCCGTCAGGCTGCAGCCCCTGCACCTCGAACCGGTCCCACAGCGTCCACTCCACCTCGTAGTACTGGGGACACGGTGGGGACGGTCAGAGCCACGGGGGGACCCCAAATCCCCACTGGGAGTGACCCCCAGCCCCACTGCGACCCCAAATCCCTGCTGGGAGTGACCCCCAGCCCCACTGCAACCCCAAATCCCTGCTGGGAGTGACCCCCAGCCCCACTGCGACCCCAAATCCCTGCTGGGAGTGACCCCCAGTTCACTGCAACCCCAAATCCCTGCTGGGAGTGACCCCAGCCCCACTGTGACCCCAAATCCCCGCTGGGAGTGACCCCCAGCCCCACTGCGACCCCAAATCCCTGCTGGGAGTGACCCCCAGCCCCACTGCGACCCCAAATCCCCTCTGGAAGGGACCCCTGGCCCCACTATGACCCCAAATCCCCTCTCCCCACACCCCCAGCCCCACTGTGACCCCAAACCCCCTCTGGCCTTGCCCCTGGTGCCCCCACCCCGCCGTGCTCTTGCCCCCTGGCCCTGGCAGTGCCCACCTTGTTGCGGGGGCAGGCGAGGGGCTCGGAGAAGCCCACGAAGGGCAGCGCCAGGTTGAGGAAGGCGTTCTTGTAGGAGCTCAGCCGGCGGTGCCCCTGCACCAGCTTGAAGAGCTCCAGGCACGCCAGGCCCACCACGGCCGCCGTGGTGGTGGCGATGGCCGGGATGATCTTCCCTGCGATCAGTTTGCTCTGGGAACACAAAAAAAAAAGGGATTTAGGGTTTGGGGGATGGCCCCAAAAACCAGCCTGAATGTCCCACAGAACCCCCAGGGCCTCACAGTAACTGCAGGGTCCATATGGGCTCTGTGTGTGCCCCACACATCCCAGAATAATCCCTGGAATATCCTAAAGCACCCGCCAGCACCCATAAAAATCCCCCAGCACCCCATAATAACCCCTGAAATACCCTAAAGCACCCGCCAGCACCCATAAAAACCCCACAGCACCCCATAACCCCTGGAACACCACAAAGCACCCCCTAGCACCCATAATAACCCCATAAAAAACCCCCAGCACCCCATAACAACCCACATAACACACCCAGCACCCCATAACAACCCCTGTAACACCCCCAGCACCCATAAAAACCTCATAGCACCCTTAACGCCCCGCAACAGCCCCATAGGTCCCCCCAGACCCTCACCCAATGTGGCATTAGCAGCCCTCCAGCACTCCCAGTGTCCCCAGTGCTCCCAGCCTCTCATCTGCAGTGATATTGCTGCCCCCACAGTGTCCCCCAGTACCCTCCAGTGCCCTCCCCAGTGTCCCCCAGCATCCTCCAGGCCCTCCCCAGTGCTCCCAGTGCCCTCCCAGTGTCCCCCAGTATCCTCCAGCCCCTCCCCAGTGCCCTCCCAGTATCCTCCAGCCCCTGCCCAGTGCTCCCAGTGCCCTCCCAGTATCCTCCAGCCCCTCCCCAGTGCTCCCAGTGCCCTCCCAGTATCCTCCAGCCCCTGCCCAGTGCTCCCAGTGCCCACCTTGTGGCGGTCGGCCGGGGGGATGTCGTAGTTCTCTGCCCGCAGGTTGGAGGCGGCCACGATGAAATCCATGTGGAAATTGGTGTCATCGTCCTGGGGACAGCCAGGGAGGGGTGAGGGCACCCAGGGGGGCAGGGGGCACCCAGGGGTGGGTGGGGGGCACTTGGGGGGGCAGCACCCACCTTCTCGAAGTCGATGGGGAACATCCTGAACCCCGGGAGCTCCTCGGGGCTGGGCAGCGACGCCTTCAGCTCCTCCAGGCGCCCGTCATCTGTGGGGAGGGAGGGGCACACGTGAGACCCCCGCAGCCCCTGGCACCCGTGGGACCCCCCTGGCACCCCCACGGCACCTGTGGGACCCCCAGCCCCTCACCCACAGTGGCATTCAAAGCTCCCCCAGTGTGGCACTGGCAGCTCCCCAGTGCCCCTAGCCCCTCTCCCAACATCCCCAGTCCCTCACCCAGTGTTCCCAGTCCCCCCAGTAACCCCCAGTTCCTCTCTCAGTACCCCCATCCCCTCTCCCAGTTCTCCCAGTCCCTCTCCCAGTGCCCCCATCCTCTCTCCCAGTTCTCCCAGTGCCCCCATCCCCTCTCCCAGTGCCCCCAGTCCCTCTCCCAGCACCTCCATCCCCTCTCCCCGTTTTCCCAGTGCCCACATCCTCTCTCCCCCTCTCCCAACACCCCCATGCCCTCTCCTGGTGCCCCCCAGTGCCCCCATGCCCTTCTCCCAGTGCTCCTAGCACCCCAGCCCCTCTCCCAGTGCCCCCATCCCCTCTCCCAGTGCCCCCATCCCCTCTCCCAGAGCCCCCATCCCCTCTCCCAGTGCCCCCATCCCCTCTCCCAGAGCCCCCATCCCCTCTCCCAGAGCCCCCATCCCCTCTCCCGGTGCCCCCAGTCCCTCTCCCGGTGCCCCCAGTCCCTCTCCCAGTGCCCCCATCCCCTCTCCCAGTGCCCCCATCCCCTCTCCCAGAGCCCCCATCCCCTCTCCCAGTGCCCCCAGTCCCTCTCCCAGTACACTCCAGTGCCCCAGTCCCTCTCCCGGTGCCCCCAGTCCCTCTCCCAGTGCCCCCAGTCCCTCTCCCGGTGCCCCCATCCCCTCTCCCAGAGCCCCCATCCCCTCTCCCAGTGCCCCCAGTCCCTCTCCCAGTACACTCCAGTGCCCCAGTCCCTCTCCCGGTGCCTCCAGCCCCTCTCCCGGTGCCCCGCGGCGCACCCAGCGCGGCGCTGGCGCTCTGCAGCTCCTGGTCGGACACGTGGATGCGCACGCCGGCCTTGGGCGCGAAGGGCGGCACGCGGACGTGCCGCAGCAGCTCGGCCACGGCCGCCCGGTCCCGCGAGCCCGCGATGCCGTAGCTCTGCGCAAACAGGTTCGCCGCCGCCACCACGTAGTCCAGGTGCAGGGGCTGGGGGACGCGGGGCACAGCTGGCACCCAGAGGGGCACGGCTGGCACCCACGGGGGGCACATGGCACCCACAGGGGCATGGGTGGCACCCAGAGGGGCACAGGTGGCACCCACAGGGCGGGGGTGGCACATAGAGAGGCAGAGGTAGCACCCACGGGGGGCAGGTGGCACCCAGAGAGGCAGGGATGGCACCCAGAGTGGTACAGGTGGCACCCAGAGTGGCACGGGTGGCATCCACGGTGGGCAGGTGGCACCCAGAGTGGCACAGGTGGCACCCAAGGGGCACAGCTGGCACCCAGAGGGGCACAGGTGACACTCAGAGAGGCACAGATGGCACCCACAGGGCGGGGGTGGCACTTAGGCAGAGGTGGCACCCAGAGGGGCATGGGTGGCACCCACGGTGGGCACAGGTGGCACCCAGAGGGGCAGGGATGGCACCCAGAGTGGTACAGGTGGCACCCAGAGTGGCACGGGTGGCATCCACGGTGGGCAGGTGGCACCCAGAGTGGCACAGGTGGCACCCAAGGGGCACAGCTGGCACCCAGAGGGGCACAGGTGACACTCAGAGAGGCACAGATGGCACCCACAGGGCGGGGGTGGCACTTAGAGAGGCAGAGGTGGCACCCAGAGGGGCATGGGTGGCACCCACGGTGGGCACAGGTGGCACTCAGAGGGGCACAGGGGGCACCCATGGGACACAGGTGGCACTCAGAGTGGCACAGGGTGAAACCCATGTGGGGCAGGTGGCACTCAGAGGGGCAGGGATGGCACCCAGAGGGGGGCAGGTGGCACCCAGAGGAGCACAGGTAACACTCAGAGAGGCACAGATGGCACCCACAGGGTGGGTGTGGCACTTAGAGAGGCACAGGTGGCACCCAGAGGGGCATGGGTGGCACCCATGGGGGGCAGGTGGCACTCAGAGGGGCACAGGGGGCAGCCATGGGGCATGGGGGGCACCCAGAGGGGTGCAGGTGGCACCAACAGGGGCAAGGTGACACCTAACAGTAACAGTGCTGCACCAAAGGGGATGAAGGCGGCACTGAAGAGTGACAGGTGACACCCAGAGCTGATGAGTGACAACTAAAGGTGGCAGTGTGGCACTCAGAGGGGACGGAGTGGCACTCATGGAGCACCCACAGAGCACAGGTGGCACCCAGAGGGGCACAGGTGAGGTCCCCCAGGTGACACAGGTGAGGTCCCCTCCCCAGGTGACACAGGCGAGGTCCCCCAGGTGACACAGGTGAGGTCCCCTCCCCAGGTGACACAGGTGACCCTGCCCCTCCCCAGGTGACACAGGTGAGGTCCCCCAGGTGACACAGGTGACCAAGCCCCTCCTGCAGGTGACACAGGTGACCCTGCCCCTCCCCAGGTGACCCAGGTGAGGTCCCCTCCCCAGGTGACACAGGTGAGGTCCCCTCCCCAGGTGACACAGGTGAGGTCCCCTCCCCAGGTGACCCCACTCACGTTGTCGGGGTCGAACACGAGGGGGTGGGGGCAGCGCTTGGGCCCCGACCAGAACAGGGTCCCCGAGTTCGTTTTCTAGGGGGAGACAGAAAATTTGGGTTAATGAGGTCATTAATTGAGGTTAATGAGTTATTAATTGGAGTTACCGAGCCAATTGTTTAGGTTAAAAATGCATTAATTAGATTAATGAGATAATCAAGGGGTGCTCCCCTATCTTGATGGATGTTGGGGCAAATGAAATAATTAATAGGGTTAACAAGGTAACGGGTGTTAATGAAGTAATTCATTAATAGGTGTTGGAGTAAATGAAGGAAGGGGGTAAATAAGGTCATTAATGGGGTTTATGTGATAATTAATCAGGGCTAACAATGTAATTAATAAATTAATGCGTTAATTAAGACAGTCCCACCTGTCCCAGGGGGAGGCTGTGCAGCAGCTGGCGGATGTTGGGGTAAATGAGGTAATTGACTGGGGTAAATGAGGAACTAATGGGGTTAATAGGGTAATCAATCAGGACTAATGACATCATTAATTAACTAACAAGTTGATGAGGCTTTCCCACCTGTTCCGGGGGAAGTTGTGCACCAACTGGCGGATATTGGGGTAAATGAAGCAATGGGGGTAAATAAGGTAACTAATGGAGTTAATAGGGTAATTAATCAGGGCTAACAAGGTAATTAATCAGGTTAGTTACAGGTGCCCACCTGTCTCGGGGGGAAGTTGTGCAGCAGCTGGTGGATATTGGGGTAAATGAGATTGGGGTAAATGAAGCAATGGGGATAAATAAGGTAACTAATGGAGTTAATAGGGTAATTAATCAGGGCTCATAATGCCATTAATTAAGTTAATAAGGTAATTAATGCTGTCCCACCTGTCCCAGGAGAAAATTGTGCAGCAGCTGGTGGATATTGGGGTAAATGAGATTGGGATAAATGATGCAATGGGGGTAAACGAGGTAACTAATAGGGTTAATAGGGTAATTAATCAGGACTACTGATATCATTAATTAACTAACGAGTTAATGGGGCTGTCCCACCTGTCCCGGGGGGAAGTTGTGCAGCAGCTGGCGGATGTTGTTGCTGTACTGGCGGTGCCAGTGCCGGCAGGCCCAGGCCACGCAGTCGGGCCAGGCGCGGGGCCGGTCGCTGACCAGGCTGCGCTGCACGGCCTCCAGCACCTCCAGCGGCTGCGTGCCCGCCAGGCGCAGGGTGCGCTCCAGGAACTTGGGGTCCCTGGGGGAAAAAGGGGGTACAGGGGGTTAGGGGGATCCCAAACAGACCAGGGTCTGCTCCAGGAACTTGGGGTCCCTGGGGGGAGAAAGGGGTGCAGGGGTTAGGGGGATCCCAAACAGACCAGGGTCTCCTCCAGGAACTTGGGGTCCCTGGGGGGAAAAAGGGGGTACAGGGGGTTAGGGGGATCCCAAACAGACCAGGGTCTGCTCCAGGAACTTGGGGTCCCTGGGGGGAAAAAGGGGGTACAGGGGGTTAGGGGGATCCCAAACAGACCAGGGTCTGCTCCAGGAACTTGGGGTCCCTGGGGGGAGAAAGGGGTGCAGGGGTTAGGGGGATCCCAAACAGACCAGGGTCTGCTCCAGGAACTTGGGGTCCCTGGGGGGAGAAAGGGGGTGCAGGGGTTAGGGGGGGCACAGGAGTTATGGGGATACATCTGCTCCAGGAACTTGGGGTCCCTGGGGAAAAAGGGGTGCAAGCGTTAGGGGGGTCACAGGGGTCCCTGCCAGGCGCAGCGTGCGCTCCAGGAACTTGGGGTCCACTGGGATTTGGGGTGCCCGTGCCCCACACTCACATCAGGTACTGGTTCACGTTCTCGGCCGGCTGCTTGAAGAGCCCCTCGAACTCGTCACGCGCCCACTGCAACAAGGGGGTGTCACTGGGGGGTCTTGGCACCAAGGGCACCCCAAAACAGGGACTGCAGTGCCAGGACACCCCAAAACAGGAATTGTAGTGCCCAAGACACACCAAAACTGGGGAACCAGGTGTCCACGACTCCCCAAAATGGGGACTCCATTGTTCAGGATCCCCCAAAACAGAACCCCAGATCCAGAATCCCACAAAGGAGGGAGCCCAGGGTCTGGGATGTCCCAAAACAGATCCCTGTGCTCTCCAGGACCCCTCAAACACCACCCAACCATGTGGAACCCCCCAAAGGACATGTGGGCACCCTCCAGCCGGGCACACCAGGTGCCCCCCACACCCGCCAGGTGCCCCTGGGCACACCTGGACGCACCTGCAGCGTGTGCTCGATGGCGTTGGGGAAGTTCTTGAGGGTGCAGATGGGAATGGCCTTCTCGGGGGGGTCCTGGCTGGAGCTGTAGGACTCGCTCAGGAACGGGATCACCACCTGCACGTTGCCCTTGGTGCCCAGCGTGCCCGACTCCAGCAGCGGCTTCCGGTAATAAACGCAGCGCCGGTCCATGTACAGCCCTGCCCGGGGGTGGGGGGCAGTTATGGGGCAGGCCAGGGGGTGTGGGGCACCCCAAGGGGTACAGGGCACCCTCAGGGTCTATGGGGCACCCCCAGATATGGGACATCCCACAGTACATGCTGCCTAAGATCTCTGGGGGATATGGGGCATCCAAATATAGGGCACTCTCAAATATGGGGCATAAGCAGGGGCTATGGGGTAGCCCCCCAAGGCTCCCTCAGTCCCCCAAGGGTCCCACAGCCCTCCAAGAGTCCCCATAGCCCCCAAAAATCCCTATAGCCCTCTAAGGGTCCCCATAGCCCTCTAAGGGTCCCCATAGCCCCCCAAGAGTCCCCATAGCCCCCCAAGGATCTCCATAGACCCCCAAGGGTCTCCATAGCCCCCCAAGACTCCCCACAGCTTCCCAAGGGTCTCTCCAGCCCCCCAAGGGTCCCCATAGCCCCCCAAGGGTCCTCTCAGCACCCCCAGAGGTCTCTGCAGCCCCCACCCCCCGTGCTCACGTGCATCCACGTTGTCCAGCGCGTTGGCCACGCCGTCCAGCCCCTCGAAGAAGTCGTCGTCGTAGACGCGCTCGGTGTCGGGGCCCACGCGGTCGGTGCGGCTGCTGACGCGCAGCGCCGGGTTCATCTCCCGCGCCGCCGCCGCCGCCCGCTCCGACTTCAGCTTCTGTGGGTGGGGAGAGCTGGGATGAGAGCCACGCCCCTTGGGACACGCCCTTGTAGGCCACGCCCCTTTCCTAACACAATGACACATGTCAGGAACTCAATCGGTGATGTTGGCCAAGAAACTCAACTGTTGACGTTGACCACAAAATTAAATCATTGATGTTGGCCAAGAAACTCAACCATTGGTGTTGGCCAAGAAACTCAACTGTTGATGTTGAGCAAAAACGTAATCATTGACATTAATCAGGAAAATCAATCGCTGATGTTCAACAAGTAATTGAACCGTTGATGTTGACCAAGATACCCAACTGTTGATGTTGAGCACCAAACTCAACCATTAGTATTAACCAGGAAAATAAATTGTTGACATTGAGAACAAAACTCAGTTGTTGATGGTGGCCAAAAAACTCAACCATTAACGTTGAGCACAAAACTCAATCATTGATGTTGACCGAGAAATTCAACCGTTGATGCTAGCAAAGAAACTCAACAGTCGATATCGAGCACGAAACTTGATTGTCGATGTTGGCCAAGAAACTAACAAGCACAAAACTCAACCTGAAACACTGACCAAGAAACTCAACTGTTGACGTTGGCCAACAAACTCTAAAGGCATCATTGGCCAAAAAAATCAACTGCTGATGTTGAGCACGAAACTCAACCATTGACATTGGCTAAGAAACTTAAGTGTTGACATTGAGCGTGACACTCAACCACTGACGTTAAGCACAAAACTCACGACTGACCTTGGCCAACTCGATGGTAGCCATTTTAAGGGTGGTTGGCCAACCTCCATTGGCTCTGCCCCTCCAGACCCCCCCGAACTCTGCCCCTCATTGTCCCTGTAACTCCTCCCTCCCCACCCACTCCAGCCTGGTGCAGCCAACCCAACGTTGGCCAACGCTCTGGTCACTCCCAGCCCTCACCGTGACGTCCCACGGCCGGAAGAGGAACTGGCGGTTGAGGTTGGACTTCTCGATGGTGTCCATGTCAGTGACGGTGACGCTGCCCTCGGGGCCACAGCCCAGGCCCACCATGGCGAAGTTCTTGAGCAGCTCGCAGCCAATGGCCCCCGCTCCCACCTGCCGGGGACATGTGGGGACACGTGGGGACAGAGCACGAGGTGGCCCACAGGGTTGGGAACATGTGGGGACAGAGGTGGGGACATGTAGGGACACAGCAGGAGGTGGCCTGGTGGGTTGGGGACACATGTTGGAAAAGGGATGGGGGTGAGAGAACTCTTTGGAACACTCCAAGGACACTAGAACAGAGTTGGGGACACGAGGGACATTGAGGACACGCAGATGACTTGAAGGAACAATCAGGAAACGTGTGAGGACAGCGGGGGACACTGAAGAGACACATGGGGACACTTTGGGTGGCCCAGGAGGGCTGGAGATGTGCGTGTGGGAGAGGCGACACTCGGTAAATCCACGAAGGAAAATTTGGTGACATTTGAGGAACAGGTGACAGCACAAGAGGCTTGCAGACGATGGAGAACACAGGGGGGACATGGTGACATTGGGGACACTGACCACGAAGTACTTCTGGGCGCCCAGCTTGGCCTGAAGATCAGCCCCGAACACGGCGATCTGCCCGTCGTAGCGGCTGTTGCGCTGGGGACAATGCGACACCGGCGTCACCTGGCTGTGTCACTGCCAGGGGACACCCCTGCGGCTGCAGAGCCACCACGGGGACTCAGGGGTGACAGCAGCCATGGCTATGTCCTCAAGGAATGACCACCCATGGGTGCTGGGTGGCCACCGTGACCCTGTAATGCTCCTGCTGTCCCCAACGGGGTGACCAATGGGGATCCCCATACCAATGTCCTCGAACCGATGACCCACCCAGGGGTGACACCCCCAGCCCCCCTGGTGTCTCCCAGCCCCCCAGGGGTGTCCCCTCACTAGCTGGCACTGCTGCTCTGGTGTCTCCCAGCTGGTGTCCCCCAGCCCGTGTCCCCCAGCCCCTCCACGCGTCACCCAGGTGTCCCGATGTCCCTCACTGGCCAGCACTGCTCCTCAGGTGTCTCCCAACATCCCCCAGTGTCCCCCAGCCCTCCCAGGTGTCCCCAGGTCCCCTCACCGGCCGGCACTGCTCCTCGGTCAGCAGCGTGTCGCGGTTCTGTTCAGGTGTCCCCCAGGTGTCCCCAGTGTCCCCCAGCCCCCCCAGGTGTCCCCAGGTGTCCCCTCACCGGCCGGCACTGCTCCTCGGTCAGCAGCGTGTCGCGGTTCTCCTCAGGCAGACACTCGAGTGCGTCGAAGTAAAGCCACTGCGTGATGGGCGTGAACTTCCCCGACACGGCCTGGGGGACAGGGACAGCCCGGGGACAGTCAGGGACAGCTTGGGGACATGTCAGGGACAGTGCACGGACAGTCAGGGACAGGGACAGCCCAGGGAAACATCAGGGACAGGGAAATCCTGGGGGACCTGTCAGGGACATCCCAAGGGATGCATCAGGGACATCCTAGGGACACATCAGGGACAGGACCTCAGGGGACACATGAGGGACAGGATGCTGGGGACACGTTGGGGACATCTCAGGGGATGTGTCAGGGACAGGGCTGGGACCCTGATAGACATGTCAGGAAGAGGAACCTGGAAGCGTGTCAAGGACAGGGCCAGGACCCAGAGGACACATCAGGGACAGGACAAAGACAAGGCAGTGACCTCAGAAGAACCCCAGTGAACACCTCAGGGACACCACAGTGACCCAGGGGACACAGGGGACACTACAGAACACACACACTGAGTCTGGTACCCCAGGCAGGGCCGGTGAGCGACTCCAGCTGTGACACACGGGGACAGCAGCCCCAGGTGGCCTTGGGGACACAGGGACACGGTACCTTCATGACCTCCTGCGCGGCCAGGCCGCCGATGAAGGCGTTGACCGGGGCCAGGTCGCCGGTGGCCTGGAAGGCCAATTCCCGCACCAGCTCCTCGTCCAGCTCGGCCCCCGCGGCCACCTCCTTGGTCAGGGCCACCACCTCGGCCGCGTCACCCTGCCGGGGACAACGACAGGGACACGGTGGGGGGGACAGCAGGGAAGGGCCACGAGCAGGGCTGGGTGGCCTCCGTGGCCTCAGCCTCCCCAAAGGTCATTCCACAGTCTGTGACACCCCCAAATGATGCCACCAGTGTCCCCAAATGATAATGGGACCATGATGATGGTCCCTGTTGCTGCAGGACCCAGTGGCTCCATGTCCCCAGTGTCCCTCCAAGCCCCAACCATCCCCAACCCCTCTGATGTCCCCAAATTCTAGTGGAGCCCTGTGATCTCCATGTCCCCAGAGTCACCAGCTGGTGACAGCGCCCTGGGGGTGGCCATGATGGGACAGGTCACAGTGACCTCCAGGTGCCCAACACCCTCAATGTCCCCAGTGTCACCAGGAGCCCGAGGACATTGTGTTGGGGCAGATCGTGGTGGTCTCCATATCCCCAACACCCTCAATGTCCCCAGTGTCACCATCTGGGGTGGCCATGATGGGGCAGGTCATGGTGGCTTCCATGTCCCCAACACTCTCAATGTCCCCAGTGTCACCATCTGGGGTGGCCATGATGGGGCAGGTCATGGTGGTCTCCATATTCCCAACACCCTCAATGTCCCCAGTGTCACCATCTGGGGTGGCCATGATGGGGCAGGTCATGGTGGTCTCCATGTCCCCAACACCCTCAATGTCACCAGTGTCACCAGCTAGTGACAGGGCCCCAGGGACACTGTGTTGGAGCAGGTCATGGTGCCTCCATGTCCCCAGTATCCCCACACCCTGCTGTCCCCCTGGTGTTCCCGGTGTCCCCACCTGGTGGCGGGGCCGCGGGGCGCGGCCGTGCTGCCGCAGGAAGCGGTGCAGGCCCTGCCACGCCCAGTGCAGCATCGAGGGCCTCTCGGCCTTCCCGAAATCCGTCACCATCATCTCGGGCTCGGCCATTGCGTCCCGCAACCGTTTCTGGAGGAGACAGCCCAGTGTAAACCAGTACAAACCAGCAGAGCTCAGTATAAACCACTATAGCCCAGTATAAACCATTAACCCAGTATAAACCAGTAGAGCCCAGTACCCCCAGTACCCTGCCAGTGCATCCCACAACTGTTTCTGGAGGAGACAGCCCAGTGTAAACCAGTACAAACCAGCAAAACTCAGTATAAACCACTATAGCCCAGTATAAACCATTATAACCCAGCATAAACCACTACAACCCAGTATAAACCACTATAACCCAGTATAACCCAGTACAGCCCAGTGCCCCGCAACCGTTTCTGGAGGAAACAGCCCAATGTAAACCAGTATAAACCACCAAGAGCTCAGCATAAAGCACCATAACCCAGTATAAACCACTATAACCCAGTACAACCCAGTACAGCCCAGCATCCTGCAACCGTTTCTGGGACAGGACAAGGACAGGCGACATCCCAGTATAAACCAGAACAGCCCAGCACCCTCTAAGCACATCCCACAACCGTTCCTGGGAGGACACCCCAGTGTAAACCAGTATAAACCTGTGCAGCCCAGTATAAACCAGAACAGCCCAGCACCCTCTAAGCACATCCCACAACCGTTCCTGGGAGGACACCCCAGTGTAAACCAGTATAAACCTGTGCAGCCCAGTATAAACCAGAACAGCCCAGCACCCTCTAAGCACATCCCACAACCGTTCCTGGGGGGACACCCCAGTGTAAACCAGTATAAACCTGTGCAGCCCAGTATAAAGCTCTACAGCCCAGTATACGCCAGCACAGCCCAGTATAAACCAGCACAACAAGGTATAACCCAGTTCAAACCAGTAGAGCTTCATGTAACTCTAATGTAACCCAACATAAATCAGTACAACCCACTATAGAATGGTGCACAAACCAGTATAAACCAGCATAGCCCAGTATAAACCTGTATAGACCAGTATAAACCAGTACAACACAATATAGCTCTTGACAACCTCGTACAGTCCAGTATAACCCAGTACATGCCAGCACAACCCAACACAAACCAATATAACCCAGTTCAACCCAGTATAGCCCAGTAAAATCCACTGGCCCCCAAGTCCCTCCCAGTGCCCCCAGTGCCACTCACGAAGTGGATGTGCTTGGGCATCTTGACCTGGGTGACGATGCCACCCCGCACGTAGTCCCCGTAGCTGCTGGTGTCCCCAATGCTGAACGTGTAGGGCCCTGGGGACACGGGGGTGTCACCAGGGCACCCCAAAAACAGATCCAGGTGTCTGGGGCACCCCAAAAAGGGCCCCAGGTACCTCAGAGACCAAAAAAAAGGGCCCCAGGTACCTCAGAGACCCCAGAAAGGACCCCAGGAGTCTCAGAGACCCCAAAAGGACCCCCGGGTGAGGGCCCCCCAAGGGCAGGGCTCACCCAGCACGCGGATCTCCACGGGCCCGCAGCGGTTCAGCTCCTCCATCCCCTCCACCTCCGTGAAGGTGACGAAGTCGCCCGTCTCAAAGCCATGACGCGCCTCGTCCAGGCAGGTCACCTCCCCAGGACAGCCCTGGGGACACGGGACAGAGTCAGGGGACACGGGGGGACACCCAGGACCCTCCCCAGGACAGCCCTGGGGACACGGGACAGAGTCAGGGGACACAGAGGGGGACACCCAGGAGCCTCCCTGAGACAGCCCTGGGGACATGGGACAGTGTCAGGGGACATGAAGGGGACACCCAGGAGCCTCCCCAGGACAGCCCTGGGGACATGGGACAGAGTCAGGGGACACGGGACAGCATGAGGGGACACGGGGAGACACCCAGGAACCTCCCCAGGACAGCCCTGGGGACATGGGGCACCATGAGGGGACATGGGGGACACAGAGGGTGCTGAGGGGACCAGGACACCCCAAAACATCCCTGGACACTCATGCAGGGACACCCCAGAGCTGTCCCCTCCCCACACCCTTGGGGACACCCCAGAGCTGTCCCCTCCCCGTACCTTGGTGACCATGGACACCATGGCACTGAGGGGCTGCTCCCCGTTGGGGTCTGTCACCACCATGTCGTCCCCAAAGTCACAGAACAGCTGCCTGTGAGGGGGCGGTCAGTGTGGGACCCCAAAAGGAATCCACCCTAAAATCCCACCCCAAAAATGCCACCCCAGAAAAGAATCTCCTAAAAATTCCCCCCTAAAAGGGATCTATCCTAAAATCCCCACCTCAAAAATCCCAACCCAAAATGCCACCCCAGAAATGAACGTCCTAAAATCTTCCCTCCCAAAAATTCCTTAAAAATCCCACTCCAGAAGGGATCTGCTCTAAAATGCCCACCCTAAAATCTCACCCCAGAAAAGAATCTCCTAAAAATCCCACCCCAAAAGTCGTCGACCATAAAATCTCCACGCTAAAATCCTCACACCAAAAAGGAACCTCGTAAAAATAAACCCAGAAGGGACCCACCCCAAGAGATGCACCCCAAAAAATCTCACCCCAAAAGAGATCTGCCCCAAAAGGGTCCAATCCCAAAAGAGATCTGCCCCAAAAAGGACCCATCCCAAAAGAGACTCCCCCAGAAAAGACCCATCCCAAAAGGGATCCACCCCAAGAAGGACCCCCGAAAAAACACCCACCCCAAAAGGGATGCACCCCAAAAGTCCCACCCCAAAAGGGACCCCAAAAGGGACCCCAAAGGCCCCGCGTGCCCGGCTCTCACCCGAAGAGCCCGCGCGTGTCGGCCACCACCAGTTTGATGCCGTGGCTGTGGCAGAAATCGCCCACCCAGAGCTGCTCCTCCAGCGGGGAGTTGGTCAGCACCACCACCTGTGGGACAGGGCACCTGGGCACTCACCTGGGCACTCAGCTGGGCACCCAGATGGGTATTCACCTCGCTCACCTGGGCCACCTGGCCCCCTAAGCAGCACACCTGTCTGGGGGTAACAGCTGTGCCCAGGTGGGCACACCTAGCTGAGGGGGTTACATCTGTCCCCAGGCAGGGACACCTGAGAGTTATACCTGTCCCCAGGTAGACACACCTGCCTGAGGGTCACACCTGAGTATTACACCTGTGCCCAGGTAGGCACACCTGACTTAGGGTTACACCTGTGCCCAGGAAAGCACAACTAGCTGAGGAGGTTACACCTGTGCCCAGGTGGGCACACCTGTCTGAGGGGGCACACCTGACTGTTACACCTGTGCCCAGCTGGGCACAGCTGGTTGAGAGGGTTACACCTGTCCCCAGGTGGGCACACCTAGGGGTTACACCCGGGCCCAGGTGGGCACACCTGTCTGAGAGTTACACCTGTCCCCAGGTGGGCACACCTGGGGGTTACACCTGTCCCCAGACAGGCACACCTAGCTGAGGGGGTTACACCTGTGCCCAGGTGGGCACAGCCGTGCCAGCTCACCTGGAATGTGCCCAGCAGCTCCTGGGACAGCGGCTCCCGGGTGCTGCTCACGGCCACGTAGGAGTTGAGCTCGGCCAAGCGCGGCAGCGTGGCCTCGGCCCGGCTGCGCCCCACGTCCTCCTCCCGCAGGTAGAACTGGGGGGAACGAGGGGTCAGGAACCCCAGAAAAACACCAAAACAACCCCAAAAACATCCCCAAAACATCCCGAAAAAACATCCCCAAAACAACCCCAAAAGAACCCAAAACATCCCTAAAATAACCCCAAAACCATTCCCCGAACACCCCGCGTCCTCCTCCCGCAGGTAGAACTGGAGGGAACGAGGGGTCAGGAGCCCCAAATCATCCCCAAAACGACCCCAAAAACATCCCCAAAAGAACTCCAAAAAACCACCAAAACAACCCCAAAAACACCCCAAAACACCCCCCAAAAACATCCCCAAAACACCCCACGTCCTCCTCCCACAGGTAGAACTGGGGGGAAGGAGGGATCAGGAGACCCAAAACAACCCCAAAAACATGTCCAAAACATCCCGAAAAAACATCCCCAAAACAATCCCAAACATCCCCAAAACAACCACCAAAACAACCCAAAACAACCCCCAAAAACATCCCCAAAACACCCCCCGTTCTCCTCCCGCAGGTAGAACTGGGGGGAAAGAGGGGTCAGCTACCCCAAAAACATCCCCAAAACAACCCCAAAACCACCCCCAAAATAACCCCATAAACAACCTCAAAAACATTCCCGAAACAACCCCAAACACCCCCAAAACACCCCATGTCCTCCTCCTGCAGGTAAAATGGGGAGGGGAATTGAAGGGTAGGGGGGCCTGGAACCTCTAAAAATCTCTAAAACACCCTTCAAAAGACCCCAAAACCCCAAAAACAACCCCAAGACTCCCCCGAAACATCCCAAAATCCCCACAACACGCTCCCAACACCCCCAAAACCAACCCCGAACACCCCAAAATCCCTCCAAATTCCCCCAAACCACCCCAAAACCCCCCAAACCACCCCAATAAACCTCCCTCCAAAATCCCCTCACACCCAGAAGAAACCCCAGCACCCAAACGCAGCAATTAACGACAATTTAGGGTAAAAAAAAACCCCAAAAAGCCCAGGAAACCCCCCAAGGACGCACCTGGGAGGCCAGGTCGGCCCAGGCTGCGGGGTGGGGGTCGTGCAGGGTGACGGATTTGACCCCCCCCAGCACCAGGTTCTTGGCCACCTCCACGCCCAGCCCCCGCAGCCCCGACACCAGCACGTTGGAGGTCTGCATGCGCTTCATGGCCTCGTGGCCCAGCACGTACCTGGGGGGAAAAACCCCAAAATTGTCAGGGGGAACCCTAAAATGTCCATAGGAACTCAGAGCTTGCAGGGGAAACTTGTCAAGGTTGGAGGACCCCGCCAATTCAAGTGTGTCCTGCTTAATTGTCTATACTTATAAAAAAATCCCGATTTTATAGGAAAATCCCGATCCATGAGACCTCCCCAAATCTATAAAAAACCCAATCTATGGGAAACCCCAAATCCATAAAGAACCCCAATCTTTAAGGACCTAAAAAACCTCAATGAGAACCCAAACGCCTCAATGAGATCCCAAGGAACTCAATGGGAATCCAAGAACCTCAAAACTCAGAGGGGAAACTCATCAAGTTTGGAGGAACCCCCCAGTTCAAGTGTGTCCTGCTTAATTCTCTATACTCATGAAAAAATCCCAAATTGATGGGGAAACTCCAATCCCCCAAACCCTCTAAACCCATAAAGAACTCCAAATGTATGGGGAAACCCCAAATCCATAATGAACCCCAAGTCTTTGGAGAAACCACAAATCCATAAGGAAGCCCACTCTATGGAGACCCCAAAAATCTCAATGAAATGCCAAAGAACTCAACCGGAACCCAAAAATCTCAATGGGAACCCAAAACTCTCAGGGGAAACCCCTCAAGGCTGTAGAACCCCCCCAATTCGACTGCACCCCACTTAACTCCCCATACTTATAAAAAACCCCAAATTTATAAGAAAACCCCAATCCACGCCACATCCCCAAATCTGTGGAGACACCACAGCTCACAGGGCAAACCCCAAACTATGGGGAAACCCCAAATCCACAAGGAACCTCAAATCCATGGGGAAACCCCAAATCCACGGGGAAACCCCAAATCCACAAGGAACCTCAAATCCATTGTGAAACCCCAAATCCATAAGGAACCTCAAATCCATGGGGAAACCCCAAATCCACGGGGAAACCCCAAATCCACAAGGAACCTCAAATCCATGGGGAAATCCCAAATCCACGGGGAAATCCCAAATCCACGGGGAAACCCCAAATCCACAAGGAACCTCAAATCCATGAAGACCCCACAGCTCACAGGACAAAACCCAATCTATGGGAAAACCCCAAATCCATGGGGAGACCCCAAATCCATAAGGAACCCCAACTCCATGGGGAAATCCCAAACTATGGGGACTCCCCCACTCCATAGGGAGCCCCTCAAGTCCGTGGAGATCCCAAACCCCTTGGGGACCCCAAACCCTCCCTGGGGACTCCAAACCCTCCTTGGGGACCCCAAACCCTCCTTGGGGACTCCAAACTCTCCTTGGGGACCCCAGAATGTCCCCCCCATGTCCCCCTCACTCACAGCTGGCGGGAGTAGAGCCCCTCATCGATCTCGGCCTCGGCCCCGTTCTTCGCCATTCCCTGGGGACAGAGGGGACAGTGGTGTCACCACCGGGACAGCGGTGTCACCACGGGGACACCGGGGGTGACCATGGGTGCTGTGACACCCTGAGACAGGGAGCAGGACCCCCAAGGGGTGGCAGGGGATGGCAGAGTGGTGTCACTCTGTGGTGACAACAGTTGGGCAGGTGACACCTTGTGGGTGACACTTCCCCTTGTTGAAGGGACACTGGGGACCTGGGGGACAAATGTCACCCTCAGGACAAAAAAAGGGACAGCAAAGGACAGCAATTGTCACCAAAGCACCGTTAACAGAGTGACCCTGAGGGGACCAAAGGGACACGTGTCACCCCCAAGACCCACCGGTGACACCACGTGGGTGACATTGCCCATGGTGGGAGGGACACTGGGGACCTGGGGGACAAGTGTCACCCTCGAGACAAAGAGGGACCCCACAAGGGACAGTAAATGGCTCTGAGCAGAGTAAGGGACATCAAGGGACACACGCCACCCCCAAGACCCACAGGTGACAGCAGGTGACAGCAGGTGACACCGCGCCCCCAGCAGCAGCTCTGAGCGCCACAGAGGTGACAATGACACCAGGGGCTCCCCAGAGGGTGACAAAGCCCCTGTGGGGGTTCCAGGGTCCCCAAGGGGGTGGTGGCACTGGGCAGGGGTGGTGGCAGTGGGCAGGGGTGGTGGCACTCAGGAGGGGTGGTGGCACTCGGGAGGGGGTCGGTGGCACTCGGCAGGGGGGGTGGCACTGGGCAGGGGTGGTGGCACTCAGGAGGGGATGGTGGCACTGGGCAGGGGTGGTGGCACTGGGCAGGGGTGGTGGCACTCAGGAGGGGATGGTGGCACTGGGCAGGGGTGGTGGCACTGGGCAGGGTCGGTGGCACTGGGGAGGGGTGGTGGCACTGGGCAGGGTTGGTGGCACTCAGGAGGGGATGGTGGCACTGGGGAGGGGTGGTGGCACTCGGCAGGGGTGGTGGCACTCAGGAGGGGGTCGGTGGCACTGGGCAGGGGTGGTGGCACTCAGGAGGGCTGGTGGCACTGGGCAGGGGTCGTGGCACTCACGTTGGCGGGGGTGACGCTCGGGGACACGGCGGGGGCAGGGGCGCGGCTGGAGCCCGTCGGTGGCTCTGACCCAGAGACGCGGCGCTTCTTCGACAGCGGGGAGCTGGACATCTGGGGACAGGGACATGGGGACACTCAGGGACTGCTGGGGACACTCAGGGACTGCTGGGGACAGGGACACGGGGACAGTCAGGGACTGCTGGGGACAGTCAGAGACAGCTGGGGACAGTCAGGGACTGCTGGGGACAGTCAGACAGCTGGGGACAGGGACACGGGGACACTCAGGGACTGCTGGGGACAGTCAGGGACTGCTGGGGACAGTCAGACAGCTGGGGACAGTCAGGGACTGCTGGGGACAGGGACAGGGGGACACTCAGAGACTGCTGGGGACACTCAGGGACAGGTGGGAACAGCTGGGGATATCTAGGGACAGGGACAGTCAGGGACTGCTGGGGACAGGGACACAGGGACAGTCAGGGACAGCTGGGAACAGCTGGGGACACCTCAGGACAGGGACAGTCAGGGACAGGGACAGTTGGGGACAGGTCAGGTTACACATGGGGACAGGTGGGGACAAGGTGAGGCTGAGGAGACAGCTAGATAACAGCTGGGTACAGGGACAAGCCAAGGGACAGCTGGGGACACCTGGAGACAAGGACAGGTCAGGGGACACACAGGGACAGCTGGGGACAAAAAGAAGATAGGGATATCCATGGGCAGAGGGGAGCTGGACACATCTGGGGACATCTGGGGACAAGGATGGGGTCAGGGGACAGCTGGGGACATCTGGGGACAGGGACAGCAGGGAACTGGACGTTTGGGGACTGCCAGGGGTCAGCTGGACATTCAGGGACAGGGACAGAGGACAGGCAGGGTCACACGAGGACAGTGCTGGGGACAGTGGGGACACTGGGAGTGACACAGGGTGATGCTGGGGACAAGAGGTGACATCTGTGGGGACCTGAGGTCACCCACAGCAGGGGGTGACACACAGGGTGGCACTGAACAGGACACAGTGACACATGGGGTGACGAGAGGTGACACCGGGGACAGGGGATGATGCTGGAGGGGACACCAGGTGACACCGGAGGTGGCAACGAGGGACACGCAGGGATGGAGAGGGTGATGCAGGGTGACACCAGGTGACAGCGGGGACACCGAGGGTGACACCAGGTGAATGGGGTCACGGGCGGGGCCAGCAGGTGCCACAGTCCCCGCGCTGTCCCATCGGCTGTCACCGCCCTGGTGACACCAGGCACGGACAGGGCGACACGCAGGGACGGAGGGACGCACACAAGGGTGGGGAGGGACACTTGGGGACAGCGAGGTGGCACTAAGGGACATCAGACCACACCAGCAGCCCGCAGACCCAGGCACAGCGCCGCCCGCTCCCCCGAGAGCGCTCCCAGCACCGGGGGGCCCGCGGGGGTCCCATCCCGGGGCGATCCCGCCCTCGGGGCCTCCCTTGCGGGGGTCCCCATTTACCGGGGGGCTCCGCATCCCCGGGGGTCCCACCCGGGGGGGCTCCCCATCCCCGGGGATCCCCGAGCGGGGGTCACGGTCCCGGCCGCGCTCCCCACCCTGCGGTCCCGGTGTGGGGGGGGGCGGTTCCCCCTCACGGCTCCCCCCCGGCCCCCTCAGGCCCGGCGCCGGCTCCCCCAAGGCGGGGCCGCACTCGCCGGCCCCGGGGCCGCCTCCCCGCGCTCCTGCAGCCCGGGGCAACCCCCGAGGGCCCCCGGGCTCGCCCCCGGCCCCGCACCAATGTCGCTGTCCAGGCCCCGCCGCCGGGTCCCGCCCGCTCCGCTCGGCTCCTCCGCGACAAGATGGCGGCCGCGGCCGCTGCCACCCGCCGCCCCCTCCCTGCGCGCGCGGGGCCCCGCCCCTCGCGCCCTCCCATTGGTCGGCACCGCCCGGCGCCGCGCTCTGATTGGTTGTCTCCTCCCGCCACCGCCCGCCCCCTCCCTGCCCGCCTCACCCGACGCGAGGATTGGGCGGGCGCGCCCCGGCTGGCCACGCCCCTTTTCCTGCCGCAGGGCCCCGGATGGGGAAGGCCACGCCTCCTGTGCGGCCTCGTGACACGGCGTGACTCGCGCCGCCCCGACGGCGGCCGGGAGGGGACACGGGGCTGCAAAGGGCGGAGTGCGGGGGGCTGTGGGTGGGTACGGGGGGTCTGGGGGCTATAGGGGCCAGGGGGGGCTATAGGGACCTAAGGGGGGATTTTGGGGGGTCATTGGGGACCATCAGAGGCTCCTAGTAGCGCTTAAAGAGCCCACAGGAAACCGCGGAAGACTTTACGTACTGTCATGCCGAATTGCACAACTTTGTAGAACTACCGAGAAAAATTTAAATGAAGGCCTCTGAAGTAACGCAGGAACCCACAGCAGCCTAAGGGGGACCCCAGAGGCACAGGGGGCTACACAGAGGGCCGTGGGGAGGACCTGAGGGGGCTACAGGGGCCCGAGGGGGGTCTGCAGCAGCCCAGGGGGGGCGTGGGGAGCCTCGGGGGTCTCCAGAGCCCGAGAGGGGCTCGCCCGCAGGTTCTGTGGGGCTTGAGTGGCTGTGGGGGCCATGGGGGGCTCAGAGGGGCTGTGGGGAGCTCATGGGAGGGGCCGTGGGGACCACGACGCCATTTCCGCGTGGAGTCCCATCCTGCTGACGTCATAAAGCCGCAAGGTCCGCTGGGAGATGTAGGCCATTGAGCAGAGAATAAACCGCGGAGGCCAGAGCGCCATTTCCGCGTGTCGCTGAATGATGACGTCAACAGCCCGCAAGGGTTGCCGGGAGATGTAGTTTTTTTGTTCCTCCCCCAAAATAAAAGGCGCAGGAGTCGGGGGGGGGGGACACAGAGCTTTATTCACAAACCAACACCGGGGTCCGGGGTCGCTCCGGGGGTCCGAGGGTCACTCCGGGGGGGGCAGGGGGAGGCGCTTGGGGTCGTAGTAGTTGGAGGTGAGCAGGGGCAGCCCCTGGCGCTCCCGCTCCCGCACCAGCACCTCGGCCTCGCGCCGCGCCCACTGCTGCAGCCTGCGGGGAGGGGCGGACGAGTGAGCCCCACACCCTGGGGACATCCCAAACCCCCTCCCAGGTGTACAAACCTTCCTCCCGAATGGCCCAGGTGTCCCTATAGGTCCCCATAAGCCCCCCAGAGTCCACCCTAACCCCTCTGAACCTCCTATAGCCCCCCCACAGGGCTCTGCAGCCCCCTCAATCCTCTCCCAGGTCCCCCACGGGCTCCTGTAGACATCCCCAGAGCTGCCAAGGGCCCTACAGACCCCAAAACCCCCAAAGAATTCACAGAAATCTCTTGTTCACCCCCAAATTCCCTTGGAAGCGCTTGCAAAACTCTCAAGAAATCCTACAACGCCCACAGACCCCCCAAAAAACCCCTACAAACCCCAAAAATGTACTTGAGAGCCCCTCCATAGCTCCCCCAGGAGCTCCCCTTGGGGCTGCCCCCTTCCCCCTTCTCCGTGGGGGGTTTCCCAGGTGAGACCCCCCGCTCACGGACCCGTAGTCAGGCAGGTAATGCACGAAGATGGAGCCCAGGACGATGGTGATGGAGACGCCGGCCAGGAAGGCGGCGCGCATGTTCAGCACGTCGGCGTCGGGGTCGGCCGAGAAGCCATGATAGTCGGGGTTCTGTGGGGGGGAGGGTCCTGTGAGCCCCAGGTGTGTCCCAGCCCCTCCTCCGGGACCCCCAGGTGTGTCCCACCCCACCCTCAGGACCTCCAGGTGTGTCCCACCCCACCCTCAGGAGCACCGAGGGCCAAAGGAGCCGCCTGAGCCCCAACTCCAGCTGAGTCCCCTCCTAAATCCCAGCACTGGCCACGCCTTTTATCGGCCACGCCCTTTCTGGGCCACGCCCACGGTCCCCAGGTGTGTCCTCAGTCCTAATTTAGCCCAGGCCACGCCCCCTCCAGGCCCCGCCCCTCCACATCCACACAATCACCTGAGCACGGTAAAGCCCCGCCCCAAATTAGGCCCCGCCCACGGAACCACGCCCCTTGATTTCCCTCAAACCCCCAAGCCCCGCCCACAACATTTACACCACGCCTATTTCAACTAGGCCACGCCCCCTTCTAGTCATGTACATTAAGCACCACCCAAAAGCGGCCCCGCCCAAAGCCACGCCCCTCCACAGACCACGCCCACCCCCGTCCCCACACAAACCCCGCCCCGCCCCTCCCGCTTTGCCCTTGGCCGCTCACCTTCCTCTGCGCCACCAACATCGGCTCCTCGTCGTGCGCGTCGGCCCCGAGCGGCCGCGGCAGCGCCACGGCCCCGGGGGACCCCGCCGAGCGGCCCCGAGCCCCGGCGGGCAGCGCCCGCAGCGCCCGCAGCGCCCGCCACAGCGCCGCCATCTTGCCCCGCCGCTCCGCCTCGCCTTTTCCGCTCAACCCGGCCAATCGCGACCTCGCATTGGTGCTTTATCCCGCCCCCGCGCCGTGCAGCCAATCACAGCGCTGCGCCTGCCTTTGTCCCACCCACTCCCTCATGGCGGCCGCGCCCACTTTGGCGCTGCAGCCAATCATAGCCAGTCGTGGTGCTGCACCTCCCACTCTACATTATGAACCAATAAGAACGCGGAGTTGTTGGACTGGCGTGCGCACAGACCAATGGCAGCGCGGCGAGGGCGGGCGCGCGGGACGGGCCCGGCTGAGCGGGAGCGGCGCCGCCATTTTGGTGCCGGGGAGCGGCGGCGGCGGCGGCGGCGGGGAAGGTCGGGACGGCCGCGAGGGGCGGGACGGGCCCGGCCGGGATGGGAGGGGCCTGTGCTGAGGGGCGTGGCTCACCGGGAGGGGCGGGGCCGACCGGGAGGGGCGGGGCTGACCGGAACTCCCGGTGCAGTTCGTGAGGGAGGGGGTGTGAGAGCGCTGGAATCTTCATGCTAATTAGGGGGTGGGGTGTTTTATGTTAATTAAGGGGCGTGGCGGTGTATGCTAATTAGGGACGGGGTACGAGGGCGGTGCTGTCTGCTCCTCCTCCCCTGCCCAGGGCCCAGTGGCTCCCAGTTCATCCCAGTTCCATCCTCACTTCCCCCTTGTTCCCCTTTTGGCCCTCCCAGTTTGCCATAAATTTTTCCAGTCATTCCTCCCGGTCCTTCCCGGTTCTTTCCAGTTCACTGAGTTCTCTTCCCATCGAACCCAGTCCATCCCAGTCCATCCCAGTTCCTCCCAGTCTGACCAGTTTTTGCCCTGGCAGGTGCTGGCGCCATGGAGTACGAGCGCAGGTGAGGGGGAGCCTGGGGATCCCCAAAACTCGGGGCTGGGGGGGTGGGAACATCTGGGCAGCTGTTGGGGACCCCCGTGAAATAAAATTCAATATTCTGGGGAGGTGGCACCGGGGAGGGAGGGGACATTTGGGGGCACCTCAGGGGGCATTTGGGGGCACCTCAGGGGGCATTTGGGGACCTCTGGGGGCAGAGGGGACTTTGGGGATCCTGGAGGGTGGAAGGAGCCATTTGGGGGGGCAGATTTGGGGTCAGGATTTGGGGTCCAAGACTTGGAGTCCAGGATTTAAAGTGCAGATTTAGGGGTCCAGATTTGGGGCCCAGGATTTGAGGTGCGAATTTGGGGTGCAGATTTGGGGCCCAGGATTTGGGGTTCAGATTTGTTGTGCAGATTTAAGGTTCATATTTGGGTCCCAGGATTTGGGGTGAAGATTTAGGGTCCAGGATTTGGGGTTCAGATTTGGAGCCCAGGATTTGGAGTCCAGGATTTCTAGTGCAGATTTGGGGTCCATATTTAGGGTTCATATTTGGGGTCCATATTTGGTGTGCAGATTTGAGGTCCATATTTGGGGCCCAGGATTTGGGGTGCAGATTTAGGGTCCAGTATTCGGGGTTCAGATTTGGACTCCAGGATTTGGGGTCCATATTTGGGGTCCATGTTTGGGTCCATATTTGGGGTCCAGGGTTTGTTGTGCAGATTTAAGGTCTGTATTTGGGGTCCATATTTGAGGCCCATACTTGGGTCCATATTTGGGGTCCAGGATTCGGGGTCCACATTTGGGGTTCAGATTTGGGGTCCATATTTGGGTCCATATTTGGGTCCATATTTGGATCCATACTTGGGGTCCATATTTGGGGTCCATACTTAGAGTCCATATTTGGGGTCCATATTTGGGGTCCATGTTTGGGTCCGTATTTGTGGTCCAGGGTTTGTTGTGCAGGTTTAAGGTCCATATTGGGGTCCATATTTGGGGTCCATATTTGGGGTCCATATTTGGGTTCATATTTGGGGTCCATATTGGGGTCCATACTTGGGTCCATCTTTGGGGTCCATGTTCGGGGTCCATATTCAGGGTCCATATTTGGGGTCCATATTTGGGCCCCAGGACTTGGGGTGCAGATTTAGGGTCCAGGATTCGGGGTGCAGATTTGGAGTCCAGGATTTGGAGCCCAGGATTCGGGGTTCAGATTTGGAGTCCAGGATTTGGAGCCCAGGATTTGGGGTGCAGATTTGGAGTGCAGATTTGGGCCCCAGGATTTGGGGTGCAGATTTGGGCCCCAGGATTCGGGGTGCAGATTTGGAGTCCAGGATTTGGAGCCCAGGATTCGGGGTGCAGATTTAGGGCCCAGGATTCGGGGTGCAGATTTGGAGCCCAGGATTCGGGGTGCAGATTTAGGGCCCAGGATTCGGGGTTCAGATTTGGGGCCCAGGATTCGGGGTGCAGATTTAGGGCCCAGGATTCGGGGTTCAGATTTGGGGCCCAGGATTC
This sequence comes from Passer domesticus, assembly GCF_036417665.1. Classification (NCBI taxonomy): domain Eukaryota; kingdom Metazoa; phylum Chordata; class Aves; order Passeriformes; family Passeridae; genus Passer; species Passer domesticus. Next base: position 395,057 of record NC_087510.1, on the reverse strand, counting down.
GGGGTGCAGATTTAGGGTCCAGGATTCGGGGTGCAGATTTGGAGTCCAGGATTTCGGGTCCAGGATTTGGGGTGCAGATTTAGGGTCCAGGATTCGGGGTGCAGATTTGGAGTCCAGGATTTGGGGTGCAGATTTGGGTCCATATTTGCCCCTCCCTGCCCAGGGGTGGCCGTGGGGACCGCACGGGGCGCTACGGGGGCGCCCCGCCCCCCCCGGAGGACGGCTCCCGCGCCCAGCGTGACCACGACTATCGCGACATGGACTACCGGGGCTACGGGGGCCCCCCCGAGGGGCCCCCCGCCGCCGGGACCCCCCCTCAGGTGCGTGCTGCCTGCCGGGGGGGCTCGGGCGGCTGCCGGGGGCCTGCGGAGTTTTATTTTTTATTCTTTTTTATTTTGTCAGAGGTTTTTTTTGTTTTTTATTTTGTCAGAGTTAAATGTGTGAGATGGTGATTTTTGTTTGGGTTTAGGTGTTGGTTTTTATTTATATTGTGGTTTTATATATTGTGGGTTTGTAAGTTGTGAGTTTCGTGGTGTTGTAGTGAGCTTCATCGCGTTTTAGTGGAATGAACTGAAAGTGCAAAAAATATACAAATAATACAATCACTTACAGAAAATAACAGTAAAATGATAGATAATACATAAAAGTACAAAATATATAAGTATGTATGTAGAAAGTATGTACGTATACATGTTGATGTATGTATTTGTATGTATTTTGTACAATTATGTATGTATTTTACATACTAATATTTTGTATATACATATAAAAATGCACAGTTGTGTATTTTTATATGTATATATAAAAATTTTATTGTATGAATTTACTATACTTCATATATAACTCTGTGTTAATAATATACATCATATATATTATAGATGATATTTATACTGTGTAATTTATTGTATGAAATTATTGTACAATATATGATTGTTTATAAGTAGTTATAATAAATGTAATAGAAGATATTTTTTCATATTCTTTTAAGTATAAGCAGTTTAATTAAGAAACTACGCTTGATTTTTTTTTATTTCTAATTCAATAACTAATTATGGCTTGTAATACGAGCTTTTTTACCTGACTTTAAAATGTTACTTAAATTTATTATAAAGGAAATGAGGAACAAGGACTAGCTTTTGTTTTAAAACTTTTTTATGTACGTGTTACTATATTACAAAACTTTAAACTGTTTTTTTTACGTGGCATTGCATGCACTTATTCAAATTACTCACTTATAGTTTTAGTCTTTTAATTTAATTTTGGAAGTTTTCTTTATGATTTCAGGTAAGTGCAGTATTTTTTTAGTATTTCTTAGTGCAGAGAATTTAAAATTTCCCGTGGCTGTGGCTCTAACAGCCCCTCCCCGCCCCATTCCAGGCGTCCTACGAGAGCACGGAGCCCCCCCGGAAGCGGGAGCCGGCCCGGGAGCCCCCCCGGGACCCCCCGGCGCTGCCGTTCGGCGCCGACGGCGATTACCGGGACCAGGATTACCGGGAGGGCGCCGAGGAGGAGCCGCGCGCCAGCACCATCGTCATGCTGCGCATGCTGCCGCAGGCGGCCACCGAGAACGACGTGAGCCCCGCCCCCTGCGGCCACGCCCACTCCCGCTGTGGCCACACCCCTTCCTGCTGTGGCCACGCCCCCCAGCTGGCATGGCCCTGCCCCCTAGTTTGGATGGCCACACCCCTCTTCATCATGGCCCCACCCCAGCTCAGATGGCCACACCCCTCTTTATTATGGCTCCACCCCTAGCTCAGATGGCCACACCCCTTTTCATCATGGCCCCGCCCCCTGCTGTGGAGCACTTCTGACTTCTGGGGTGGCTCCGCCCCTCTTTGCTGAGGCCCCACCCCCTGCCATGATGGCCCCATGTCCCCTCCAGGCATTGTCCCCGTGTCCCCATGTCCCTGTGGGTGCTGTCCCCGTGTCCCCATGTCCGAGGTGAGGTGTCGCCATGTCCCCATGTCCCCGTGTCCCTGTGTCCCCATGTCCCATGTCCCATGTCCCATGTCCCATGTCCCATGTCCCCGTGTCCCCGTGTCCCCGTGTCCCCATGTCCCCATGTCCCATGTCCCGTGTCCCCGTGTCCCCATGTCCCCGTGTCCCCGTGTCCCCATGTCCCCATGTCCCATGTCCCATGTCCCCGTGTCCCCGTGTCCCCATGTCCCATGTCCCATGTCCCATGTCCCCGTGTCCCCATGTCCCATGTCCCATGTCCCATGTCCCCGTGTCCCCGTGTCCCCATGTCCCATGTCCCATGTCCCATGTCCCCGTGTCCCCGTGTCCCCATGTCCCCGTGTCCCCGTGTCCCCGTGTCCCCATGTCCCCATGTCCCATGTCCCATGTCCCCGTGTCCCCATGTCCCCATGTCCCATGTCCCATGTCCCCATGTCCCCGTGTCCCCATGTCCCATGTCCCATGTCCCCGCAGATCCGGGCACAGCTGCAGGCGCAGGGGGTGCAGCCCCGTGAGGTGCGGCTGATGCGCAACAAGTCCTCAGGTGAGTCTCACCTGGACCTCCCCTCCTCACCTGGCCCCTCCCCTGCTCACCTGGCCCCTCCCCTCCTCACCTGGCCCCTCCCCTCCTCACCTGGACCTCCCCTCCTCACCTGGCCCCTCCCCTGCTCACCTGGCCCCTCCCCTCCTCACCTGGCCCCTCCCCTGCTGACCTGGCCCCTCCCCTCCTCACCTGGCCCCTCCCCTCCTCACCTGGGCCCTCCCCTCCTCACCTGAGCCCCTCCCCTGCTCACCTGAGCCCCCACCCATCACACCTGGGCTCTCTTTAGGGTGGGGGGCACCCTGACATGGGGGTCCCTTGGAGGGGGGAGGGTCCCTGCCCTGCCGGGGGGCACCCAGGGGGGTGGTCCCGTTCCCTAGGGGCACCCAGGGGTGCCTGTCCCCTCCATAGGGGCACCCAGGGGTGCTGGTTCCATCTTTAGGGGGCACCCAGGGGTGCCTGTCCCCTCCCTAGGTGCACCCAGGGGTGTCTGTCCCTTTCTCAGGAGCACCCAGGGGTGCTATTGCCAGGCTTAGAGAGCTCCCAGGGGTGTCTGTCCCCTCCCTAGGGGCACCCAGGGGTGCTGGTTTCATCTTTAGGGGCACCCAGGGGTGTCAGTCTCATTTCTAGGAGCACCCAGGGGTGCTTCTGGCGGGTTTAGGGGGCACCCAGGGGTGCTGATCTTCATTTTAGGGCTACCTGGAGGTGCTGATCTTATTTCTAGGGGCACCCAGGGGTGCTGGTCTTCTTTTTAGGGGCACCCAGGGGTGTCTGTCTCCTTCTCGGGAGCACCCAGGGGTGCTGGTCCCATCCCCAGGGGCACCCAGGGGTGCCTGTGCCCTCTCTAGGAGCACCCAGGGGTGCTGGTCCTCTTCCAAGGGGCACCCAGGGGTGCCAACATCATCTCTAGGGGCATCCAGGGGTGCCTGTCCCCTCCACTGGGGCACGCAGTGTCAGGCTTAGGGGGCACCCAGGGGTGCTGCACCGGACTGGAAGGGCACCAGGGCCGCTGATCCCATTGCCAGGGGCACCCAGGGGTGCTGGTACCATTCCCCAGGGACACCCAGGGGTGTCTGTCCCCTCCCCAGGAGCACCCAGGGGTGCTCATCAGTTCCTCAGGGGCACCCAGGGGTGCCAGGTTTGTCTTTAGGGAGCACCCAGGGGTGCCCATCCTGATTTAGGAACACCCAGGACTGCCTGTCCCCTCCCTAGGGGCACCCAGGGGTGCCAGTCTCATCTCTAGGGACACCCAGGGGTGCTGCACCAGACTTGGGGGCCACCCAGGGGTGCTGGTCCCATTTCTAGGAGCACCCAGGGGTGCTGGTCCACTCCATAGGGGCACCCAGGGGTGCCAGTGCTGTCTCTAGGGGCACCCAGAGGTGTCAGTCCCTTCCTCAGGAGCACCCAGGGGTGCTGATCCCTTCTCTAGGGGCACCCAGAGGTGTCAGTTTCCTCTTTAGGAGCACCCAGGGGTGCTTGTCCCCTCTTCAGGAGCACCCAGGGGTGCTGCACCACACTCGGGGGGCACCCAGGGCTATTGATCCCATTCTAGGGGCACCCAGGGGTGCCATTCTCATCCTTAGGGAGCACCCAGGGGTGCTCTTTGTCCCCCTTAGGAGCACCCAGGGGTGCTTGTCCATTTCTCAGGAGCACCCGGGGGTGCTCGTCCCCTCTTGAGGAGCACCCAGGGGTGCTGTGCCAGACTCGGGGGGCACCCAGGGGTGCCAGATCCAAAGCCAGGGACGCCAGAACTATCCCCATGTTCAGCCTAAGGGGCACCCAGGGGTGCCTGTCCCCCTCCCCAGGAGCACCCAGGGGTGCTGAGCCCAGCTGAGGGGGCACCCAGGGGTGCCAGTCCTGTCTCCAGGGGGCACCCAGGGGTGCCAGGGGCACCAGGAGCGCCTGTAGGCTTCACCTTGGGGATCCCCCAGGGGTTCCAGCACCACCCGTGGGTGCCCTGCCCCCACCCCAGCGGGTCCTTGGGCGCCCTGCCCCCGCCCCAGGGGGTCGCAGAGCACCCATGGGTGCCCCCCCTCCCCCGTGGGCCATTCCAGGTCAGAGCCGCGGATTCGCCTTCGTGGAATTCCATCACGTGCAGGAGGCGGCCCGCTGGATGGAGGCCAACCAGGTGGGGGCGGGGCCGACAGGAGGGGCGGGGCCAAGTGAGGGGGCGGGGCCTACGGGGGGGAGGGGCAGGGGAATGACCAACAGGTGGATGGAGGCCAACCAGGTGGGGGCGGGGCCGACAGGAGGGGCGGGGCCAACAGATGGGTCAATGAAAAGTGGGAAAGGCCAATGTAAAGGGGGTGGGGCAATGAAAAGGGGGTGGGGCCAATGAAATGGGGGTGGGGCCAACAGGTGGGGCAACCAAAAAGGGAGGGGCCAGTGAAAAGGGGGTGGGGGCAGCCAGGTGGGGAGGGGCCAATGGGGGTGGGGCAGAGCGGGTGGGGGAGGGGTGGAGGTGGGGGACATGCTAAGTGAGTGGGGGAGGGGCAGGGCAGTGTTTATGGGGTGGTACTGGTTCATGCTGCTCTGTACTGGTCTGTACTGATCTGTACTGGTCCATATCAGTCTATTCCGGTCTGTACTGGTTTGTACAGATCCATACCACTCTGTACTGGTCTGTACTGGTCTGCACCAGTGCACACCACTCTGTACTGGTCTGTACTGGCCCATACCAGTCTGTACTGGGCTGTACTGGCCCATACCAGTCTGTACTGTGCTGTACTGGTCCATACTAGTCTGTACTGGGCTGTACTGGGCTGTAGTGGTCACTAGCAATCTGTACTGGTTTGTACGGGTCCGTACCAGTCTGTACCAGTTTGTACTGGTTTGTCCTGGTCCATACTACTCTGTACTGGTCTGTACTGGTCCATACTGGCCCATATCACTCTGTATTGGGCTGTACTGGTTTGTATGGGTCCATACCAGTCTGTACCGGTTTGTACTGGTCTGTACTGGTGGCCGTGTCCCCGCAGTGGGGGATGGCCGCAGTGATCTGGTGCCTGTCCCAGTGTTCCCAGTCCGAGCTGCCGGTGCCATCTGGGACGAGCTCTGGTGCCCCGGTTTAACATCCTGGTGCCCCCCCGGTGCCCCCCAGAACGGCTCCTGGTGCCCCCCCGAATTCCAGCCCTGGTGCCCCCCCGGATTCCAGCCCTGGTGCCCCCAAATTCCAGTCCTGGTGCCCCCAAATTCCAGTCCTGGTGCCATCCTGGTGCCCCCCAGTTCAGATCCTGGTGCCCCTCCGTTCAAACCCTGGTGCCCCCCAGTTCCTACCCTGGTGTGCTTCTGGTGCCCCCCAGTTCCAGCCGTGGTGCCCCCCTGGTGCCCCCTGGTTCATGTCCTGGTGCCCCCCAGTTCCATCCCTGGTGCCCCCCTGGTTCATGTCCTGGTGCCCCCCAGTTCCATCCCTGGTGCCCCCCTGGTTCATGTCCTGGTGCCCCCCCAGTTCACATCCTGGTGCCCCCATTTCATGTCTTGGTGCCCAACTTGGTACCCCACAGATTTATGGGTTTGTCTCCCCCTTGTGCCCCCCTGGTGCCCCTCAAAACGAGTCCTGGTGTCCCCAAATTCCAGCCCTGGTGCTCCCCCAGATTCGTGTCCTGGTGCCCCCCTGGTGCCCCCCAGATTCATGTCCTGGTGCCCCCCAGATTTGTGTCCTGGTGCCCCCCAGATTTGTGTCCTGGTGCCCCCCAGGTGTTCCCAAATTCCAGCCCTGGTGCTCCCCCAGATTCATGTCCTGGTGCCCCCCACATTGGTGTCCTGGTGCCCCCCTGGTGCCCCTTAGATTCATGTCGTGGTGCCCCCCAGGTGCCCCCCAGATTCGTGTCGTGGTGCCCCCCAGGTGCCCCCCAGATTCGTGTCCTGGTGCCCCCCAGATTTGTGTCCTGGTGCCCCCCAGGTGTCCCCAAATTCCAGCCCTGGTGCCCCTCAGGACAAGCTGTGGTGTCCCCACCTCAGACCTCGGTGCCCCCCAGTTCCAGCCCTGGTGCCCCCCAGATCTGTGTCCTGGTGCCCCCCCTGTGCCCCCCCGGGCCAGGCTGGGGCACGGCGTGTCCCTGTGCCCCCCTGACCCCCCTGTGCCCCCCAGGCCGGGCTGACCCTGCTGGGGCACCGCGTGTCCCTGCACTACAGCGACCCCAAACCCAAAATCAACGAGGACTGGCTCTGTGCCAAGGTGGGGGGCACTGGGAGGGCATTGGGGGGCACAGGGAGGGCACTGGGTGGCACTGGGAGATACTGGGAGGCACCAGGGTGGCATTGAGGGGCACTGGGGTGGCACTGGGAAACACTGGGAGGCACCAGGGTGGCATTGAGGGGCACTGGGGTGGCACTGGAGGGCACTGGGGGACACTTGGGTGGCAATGGGGGACACTGGGAGTGCATTGGGGGCCACTGGGAGGGCATTGAAGGGCACTGGGAGGCACTGGGGGTCACTGGAGTGGCACTGGAGTGGCAATGGGGGACACTGGGAGGGACTGTGAGGGCACTGGGGGCACTAGGGTGGCATTGAGGGGCACTGGGGTGGCACTGGGAGGGCACTGGGGGACACTGGGTTGGCAATGGGGGACACTGGGTTGGCACTGGGAGTGCATTGAAGGGCACTGGGAGGGCATTGGGGGACACTGGGAGGCACTGGGGTGGCACTGAGGGGCACTGGAGGGCACTGGGGGACACGGGTGGCACTGGGAGGGCACTGGGGTACACTGGGGTGGCACTGGAGGGCACTGGGGGCACTAGGGTGGCATTGAGGGGCACTGGGGTGGCACTGGGAGGGCACTGGGGGACACTGGGTTGGCAATGGGGGACACTGGAGGGCACTGGGAGGGCATTGAAGGGCACTGGGAGGGCATTGAAGGGCACTGGGAGGGCACTGGGAGGGCACTGGGGAGAATTTGGGGGGTCCTGAAGGGATTTTGGGGGTTTTGGAGGGGTCCTGGGAAGCTTGAGAGGTTTTGGGGTGCTGCATTCTTGGGGTGCTGCATTTTTGGGGTGCTCTGAGGGTGGGTTTGGGGATCCAGGGCGGTTTTGGGGTGGGACAATTTTGGGGTGGGATAAATTTGGGGTGCAATGATTTTCGGGGTGCTGTGGTTTGGGGAAAGTCTGGGGAAGTTTTGGGGTGCAGCAATTTTGGGCTGTGACATTTCGGGGTGCAATGGGTTTGGGGGGCTGTGACATTTTTGGGCTGTGACGTTTTTGGGGTTCCCAGTGCGGGGTGCAGAACTTCAAGCGCCGTGAGAAATGTTTCAAGTGTGGCGTCCCCAAAGCCGGTGAGTGACCCCAAATCCCAGGATTTTACCCCAAAACTTTGGGGAACATCCCCCTAAATGCCCTAAACTGTCCTGAAACTCCCCAAAATTATTGGGGTGCCCCCCAACCTGCAGGGGACCCTCTGGATTTGGGGTTGAATCGCTGGTTTTGGGGTTTGATCACTGATTTTTGGGATTTTGGGGTTTTTTCGGGGGTTCAATCCCTGATTTTTGGGGTTTTGGGTTTTTTTTGGGGGTTCAGTTGTTGTTTTGGGGTTTTGGCGGGGGGAGGTTCAATCCCTGATTTTGGTTTTTTTGGGGGGGTTCAGTTCCTGATATGGGAGGTTTTGGGGGGTTCCATCCCTGGTTTTGGGTTTTTTGGGGGGTTCAATCACCGATTTTGGGGGTTTTTTGGGTTCAGTCACTGATTTTGGGGGGCTTTTTGGGTTTTTTGGGGGGTTTCAATCAGTTTCTGATTTTGGGGCTTTTTGGGGGGTTTCAATCCCTGATTTGATGGTTTTTTGGGGTATTTTGTGGTATTTTGGGGGTTCAATCCCTGACTTTGGGTTTTTTTGGGTTCAGTCACTAATTTTGGGGTTTTTTGCGGTTCGGTTTCTGATTTTGGGGTTTTTTGGTTGGTTCAATCCCTGATTTTGGGGCTTTTTCTGAGGTTTCAGTCCCTGATTTTGGGGTTTTTTGGGGTTCGGTTTCTGATTTTGGGGTTTTTTGGTTGGTTCAATCCCTGATTTTGGGGCTTTTTCTGAGGTTTCAGTCCCTGATTTTGGGGTTTTTTGGGGTTCGGTTTCTGATTTTGGGGTTTTTTGGTTGGTTCAATCCCTGATTTTGGGGCTTTTTCTGAGGTTTCAGTCCCTGATTTTGGGGTTTTTTGGGGTTCGGTTTCTGATTTTGGGGTTTTTTGGTTGGTTCAATCCCTGATTTTGGGGCTTTTTCTGAGGTTTCAGTCCCTGATTTTGGGTTTTTTGGGGTTCGGTTTCTGATTTTGGGGTTTTTTGGTTGGTTCAATCCCTGATTTTGGGGCTTTTTCTGAGGTCTCAATCCCTGATTTTGGGTTTTTTTGGGGTGCAGAGGCCGAGCAGAGGGGTCCGGGGGGTCCCCGTCCGGAGCTGGTGCCCGGTGGGGGAGGGGGGCTCCTGCCCCTCCCCCAACCCTACGGCCCCACCCTCGGGGGTCCCCCCGGGGGGTCCCAGGGGGGCACCGAGCCCGGAGCTGACAACGCCAACGACAGTGAGTGTGCCTCTGGGGGTGGATTTGGGCATTTTTGGGGGGATTTTTTTTTCTTATTTTGGGGTGGATTTGGAGATTTTGGGGGGGATTTTGGGATTTTTTTTTTAATAGGGCATTTTGGGATGGATTTGGGGGTCATGGCGGGTTTGGGGGATCTGGGGGATTTGTGGTGGGGGATCTTGGGGAGGACTGGAAGGATTCGGGTTTCTTCAGGTGTGCCCAGGTGCGCCCCCAGGTATCCCCAGGTGCTCCTAGGTATGCTTAGGTGTGCTCCCAGGTATTCTGAGGTATCCCCCAGGTGCCCCCAGTTGTGCCTAGGTATCCCCAGATGGCCCCAGGTGTGCCCAGGTGTGCCCCAGGTATCCTGAGGTATCTCCAGGTATCCCCAGGTGTGCTCAGGTGTGTCCCCAGGTATCCTGAGATATCTCTAGGTGCCCCCAGGTACGCCCAGGTGTGTCCTCAGGTATCCTGAGCTATCTCCAGGTGTGCTCAGGTATCTCCAGGTGTGCTCAGGTATCCCCAGGTGTACTCCCAGGTGCCCCCAGGTGTGCTTCCAGGTGTGCCCAGGTGCCCCTAGGTGTCCCAAGATGCCCCCAGGTGTACTCAGGTGTACTCCCAGGTATGCTCAGGTGCCCCCAGGTACCCCCAGGTGTGCCCAGGTGTCCCCAGGTGCCCCGAGGTGTGGTCAGATATGTCCCCAGGTGTGCCCAGGTGTGCTCAGGTGTGTCCTCAGGTGTGCCCAGGTGCCCCCAGGTGTGCCAGGTGTCCCCGCTGTGCCCCCAGCCATCATCCTGCGGAACCTGCACCCCCAGAGCAGCCTGGAGTCCATCCTGGCCGCGCTCGCTCCCTTCGCGGCGCTCTCGGCCGCCAACGTGCGCGTGATCAAAGATCGGCAAACGCAGCTGAACCGCGGCTTCGCCTTCGTGCAGCTCAGCACCATCGTGGTACTGGGACAGACTGGGACAGACTGGGGGGACTGGGACAGACTGGGACAGACTGGGGGCACTGGGGGGACTGGGACAGACTGGGGGCACTGGGGGCACTGGGGGCACTGGGACAGACTGGGACAGACTGGGGGCACTGGGGGGACTGGGACAGACTAGGACAGACTGGGGGCACTGGGGGGACTGGGACAGACTGGGACAGACTGGGGGCACTGGGGGACTGGGAGGGACTGGGGGGGACTGGGAGGGACTGGGAGGGACTGGGAGGGACTGGGAGGGACTGGGAGGGACTGGAAGGGGATTGGGAGGGACTGGGAGGGGATTGGGAGGGGATTGGGGGGAACTGGGGGAACTCAAAGGGGACTGGGGGGTTTGTGGTGTGGCACTGGGAGGGACTGGAGGGCCTGGGATGGACTGGGAGGGTGGGGGAACTGGGAGAGACTGGAGAGACTGGGAGGGGCTGGTGGGACTGGGAAGGGGGCTGAGAGGGACTGGGGGGACTGGTGAGAGGATTGGGAAGGACTGAGGAAACTCAAGGGGGACTGGGGGGTTTGCGGTGTGGCACTGGGAGGGACTGAGGGGATTGGGAGAGACTGAGGAACTGGGAGAGACTCGGGGAAATTGGGGGACTGGGAGGACTGGGAGGGAACGCAGAGGGATCGTAGAGGGATTGTGGGGGGGGTTAAGTCATCATTGTGGTGGGCACTGGGAGGGACTGGGGTGCACTGGGAGGGTCGTGGTGTGGTACTGGGAGGGACTGGGAGAGGTGGGTGGGTGCAGTCACCATCATAGTGGGACACTGGGAGGGACTGGGAGGGCTGACCACCGTTGTGGTGGGGGCACTGGAGGGACTGGGAGGGGCCCAAGGGGGTGGCACCACCTGGACCCGGTGCCCCCCTGTGCCCTGTGCCCCCTGCCCATGCCCTGCCCTGCAGGAGGCTGCACAGCTGCTGCAGATGCTGCAGGCGCTGCACCCGCCCCTGCACATCGACGGCAAGAGCATCAACGTGGAGTTCGCCAAGGGCTCCAAGAGGTGAGGGGGCGTGGCACCGCACCTGGGCGTGGCAGCACACCTGGGCGTGGTACTGCAGCTGGGCGTGGCAGCACACCTGGGCGTGGCACCGCACCTGGGCGTGGCAGCACACCTGGGCGTGGCAGCACACCTGGGCGTGGTACTGCATCTGGGCGTGGCACCGCACCTGGGCGTGGCAGCACACCTGGGCGTGGCAGCACACCTGGGTGTGGTACTTCACCTGGGCGTGGCAGCACACCTGGGCGTGGCACCGCACCTGGGCGTGGCACTGCACCTGGGCGTGGCAGCACACCTGGGCGTGGCACCGCACCTGGGTGTGGCAGCACACCTGGGCGTGGCACTGCACCTGGAACAGGCCCTGCCCCCATCCTGGCATCTTCATACACCTGGCAGAGACCCCGCCCCTTGGCCCCACCCTTAACCCGGCACAGTCACGCACCTGGCACAGGCTCCGCCCCTTAGGCTCTGCCCCGTGCCACCCTACCTGGCCCAGGCCCCGCCCACAGCGCAAGCCCCACCCACATCCCAGCCCTGTACCTGTTCCTGACCACTTAAGCCCTGCCCAATTCCTTAAGCTCCACCCCATGAGCCCCACCCCACCCGTGCCACACCCCAAAAAGCCACACCCCTTATCAAATAGGCCCCACCCCCCACTGCCCTTTGGCCCCGCCCACCCAGCCCCTCCCATGCCTCAGGCCCCACCCCTGACACGAAGCTCCGCCCCCAGGGACGTGCAGGGGGCGGGGCCTGGGGAGGGGCCCCCCCCGCGCCAGCGCCGCCTCCGTCGCCTCCACGGCCATCGCTGCGGCCCAGTGGGCACTGTCACAGGTGAGGGCACACCTGGGCAGGTGAGGGCACTGCCACAGGTGAGGGCACACCTGGGCAGGTGAGGGCACACCTGGGCAGGTGAGGGCACTGCCACAGGTGAGGGCACTGCCACAGGTGAGGGCACACCTGGGCAGGTGAGGGCACTGTCACAGGTGAGGGCACACCTGGGCAGGTGAGGGCACTGTCACAGGTGAGGGCACACCTGGGCAGGTGAGGGCACTGGCACAGGTGAGGGCACACCTGGGCAGGTGAGGGCACACCTGGGCAGGTGAGGGCACTGGCACAGGTGAGGGCACACCTGGGCAGGTGAGGGCACTGGCACAGGTGAGGGCACACCTGGGCAGGTGAGGGCACTGGCACAGGTGAGGGCACTGGCACAGGTGAGGGCACACCTGGGCAGGTGAGGGCACTGGCACAGGTGAGGGCACACCTGGGCAGGTGAGGGCACTGGCACAGGTGAGGGCACTGGCACAGGTGAGGGCACTGGCACAGGTGAGGGCACACCTGTATGGGTGGGCACTGCCACAGGTGGGCGTGGCTGTGGGGTGTGGCCTGGGGCGTGGTTTAAACCTGAGGGGCGGTGCCTGTGGGGAAGGGGGTGTGGCTTGCTTGCTGTGGGCGTGGTTTCACGCTAAGGGGTGTGGTCAGAGCTGTGCCCGCCCCCACTTTAAAAAAAAAATTATCAGGGATTTTTTTTTTTGTTCGTGTTAAAGTGTTTAGAGTAGTATTTTGTGTTTTATTTCAAATGTTTGCTGGTTTTAATCTATATTATGATTTTAAGAATCAGAAATTTTATAGCATTGTATTGACATGATAGAAAACAGTTAATTGATATTTTTTAGGAAGTATTTTAAAGTATCTTATTGAAAAGCAACAGATTATTTTTATTTTTAAGTTCATAGCTAGTCTTTTATATCTTATGTATAGACTTTTGAATTATTTCAATTTACTTATTTACATTAAAGTAATTCAAATTAAACTCAAATAATTAGAATTTTAATTATATGAATGTGTATATTTCCATATATGTAAGCATGTGTGTGTTTGTTTATTTATTACATAACATAATTGTGTTTGAAAATGTTTTGTTTTCTGGTAACTCTGGTTTTTTTAGTACAAAAAGTTTAATTTTTTTAAATGTGGGGTTCTCCCCTCGCCCAGGCGGCCCCCGGCGGTGACACCCCCTGGGCAGGGGGGGAGGAGCCCAGCGCTGACTTCAGCGGCTTCTACCAATCAGAGGAGCCCTTCGCCGGGCCTGGCCCCGCCCTCTACAGCCCCGCCTACCTGAAAGGGGCCTCGGCCCCGCCCCCCGGCCCCGCCCTGCCCGGCCCCGCCCCCGCCAAGGCCGACGGTCCCGCCCCCGGTGAGTGCTGCCACCAGAGTGGGTGTGCTCCCTGTCCCCAGTGTCCCCAGGTGTGACCCTGCCCTCTCCAGGTGACCCCAGGTATCCCCAGGTGTGACTTTCTGCCCCCCCAGGTATCCCCAGGTGTGACTTTCTGCCCCCCCAGGTGTCCCCAGGTGTGACCCTCCAGGGTGTTCCCAGTGTCCCCAGGTGTCCCTAGCTGTGACCTTCTCCCCCCAAGGTGTCCCCAGGTGTCCCTAGGTGTGACCTTCCCCTTCCCAGGTGTCCTCAGGTGTTCCCAGGTGTCCCCAGGTGTGACCTTCTCCCTCCCAGGTGTCCCCAGGTGTGACCTTCTCCCTCCCAGGTGTGACCCTCCCCTCCCCAGGTGTCCCCAGGTGTGACCCTCCAGGTGTCCCCAGGTGTTCCCAGGTGTGGTTCCTGTCCCCAGGTGTGACCCTCCCCTCCCCAGTGTCCCCAGGTGTCCCCAGGTGTGACCTTCTGCCCCCCCCAGGTGTCCCCAGGTGTCCCCGGGTGTACATTTCTGCCCCCCAGGTATTCCCAGGTGTGACCTTGTCCCCCCCAGATGTGACCCTCCCCTCCCCAGGTGTGACCTGCTCCCCCCAAGGTGTCCCCAGGTGTCCCCAGGTGCGACCTTCTGCCCCCCCCCCAGGTGTCCTCAGTGTCCCCAGGTGTCCCCAGGTGTGACCCTCTCCCCCCCAGGTGTCCCCAGGTGTGGTTTCCTTTTCCCCAGATGCTCCTCCAGGTGTTCCCAGGTGTTCCCAACCCTCCCCCCAGCTGTCCCCCAGGTGTTCCCAGGTGTTCCCAGCCCCCCCAGGTGTCCCCAGGTGTGTCCCTCCCTCCCCTCCCCCTCCCCAATGACGTCACCCCCCGAGCGCTTGGCGCCCCCTGCAGGCCCGGAGGAGCCGGCCCAGGACCCCGCGGGGGGAGGGGGAGGGGCAGGAGGGGGGGGGGCCCTTCCCCCCCCGCGCCCCCCCCGGCGCCGCCCCCTACCCCTCCCCCACCGCCGAGACCCCCGCGGCGACGCCCTCGGGACCCCCCGGCCAGGTGGGACCCCAAAAATTTTGGGGGGGGGGGTCTGGGAACCCCAAAAATTGGGGGGGGGGGAGAAGGGAAACGATCTAAAATTGGGGGGAGGGGTCCCAAAATTTTGGAAGACCTCAAAAAATTGAGAAGAGTGGGTGTGAAATTGAGGGGGGACCCCAAAAATTGGGGTGGGGGGGAGTTCTTAAAGTGGGGGGTAACCCCAAAAATTGGGGGGGGTGGGCTCTGGAAGGGAGGGGGGACCCCAAAAAATGGGGGGGGGGAGGGGTTGGAAAATTTGGGAGGACCCCAGAAAAATTGAGGGGAGGGGCCGTGAAATTGAAGGGGGGACCCCAAAAAAATTGAGGGGAGTGGGTGTGAAATTGAGGGGGGACCCCAAAAATTGGGGTGGGGGGAGTTCTTAAAGTTGGGGGGAACCCCAAAAATTGGGGAGGGAGGGGAAGGCAAAGAAGCCAAAATTGGGGAGGGGTCCTAAAGCTCAGGAAAGGACCCTAAAAAATAGAGGGGAGGGGCCATAAAATTGAAGAGGGGACCCCAAAAATTGGGGTGGGCGATTGGGGGGGTCCTGAAGGGGAGGAAGAGACCCCAAAATTGGGGAAAATGAGGGGGGGGGGCTTAAATTAAGAAGTGAGACCCCCAAAAAGAGGTGGGGGTTCACGGGGGGGGGGGGGTTTGGGATGTTCTGGGGGGGGGGTTTGGGGGTGGGGGGGTAATTTTGGGGTGCTCCCCTCCCCCCCCCCCAGACCTACTCAGGGCCCCTCAAGGCCGAGACCCCAAATTCGGCCCCCCCGGGGCCCCCCCCGGCCGCCCCCCCCAGCAGCGACGGCTACGGGCAGTACCGTGAGTGGGGGGGGGGACGGCGGCTGGGGGGTCCCGGGGGGGCTTGGGGGTCCCGGGGGGGCTTGGGGGGCATTTGGGGAGGGTTTAGGGGGGAATTTGGAGGGGATTTGGGGGATTCTAGGGGGTCCTGGGGGGATTTGGGGGGTCCTGAGAGGGATTTGGGGAGGATTTAGAGGGATTTGGGGGATTGTGGGGGGTCCTGGGGGGGTTTGGGGGGGATTTGGGGGGCATTTGGGGGGGATTTGGGGGATTGTGGGGAGTCCTGGGGCGATTCTGGGGGGGATTTGGGACATTCTGGGGAGGATTGGGGGGGTCCTGGGGGGATTGGGGGGTCTGAGGGCGTTTGAGGGGTCTTGGGGGGCATTTGGGGGAGGTTTATGGGGATTTGGAGGGGATTTGGGGGATTCTAGGGGGGTCCTGGGGGGATTTGGGGGGCATCTGGGAGGATTTAGGGCATTCTGGGGGGGAGTTGGGGCGTTCTGGGGGTGATTTGGGGGGTCCTGGAGTAGGTTTGGGGGGTTTTGGGAGGATTTGGGGGGATTTGGGAGATTCTGGGGAGGATTTGGGGGGTCCTGGGGGGATTTGGGGGGGTCCTGAGAGGGATTTGAGGAGGATTTATGGGGATTTGGAGGGGATTTGGGGATTCTAGGGGGTCTTGGGGGGATTTAGGGAGGACTTGGGGGGTCCTGGGAGGGTTTGGGGGGCATTTGGGGAGGATTTGGGAGGATTTGGGGGGGTCCTGGGGGGATTTGGGGGGAATTTGGGACATTCTGGGGGGGTTTGGGGGGATTTGGGGGGGAATTTGGGATTTGGAGCATCCTGGGGGGATTTTTGGGGGTCCTGGGGGGAATTTTTGGAGGTTCTGAGGGAATTTGGGGGGGGGTCCTGGGCTATTTGGGGTGTTCCAAAGAGATTTTTTGGGGGGATTTGGGGGGGATTTGTTTGGTTCAGGTTGGGCTGAAGGATTTTGGGGGTCCTGGGGGGGATTTGGGGGGTCCTGGGGGGGATTTTGGGGGGGATTTGGGGGGTCCTGGGGAGGATTTTGGGGGTCCTGGGGGGGATTTTGGGGGAAATTTTCGCTTTTCCCATACCAATCCAAACCCCAAATTCCCCCAACCCTTGGAGCATTTTTGGGGTTCCCTGGGATTGGGGGATCCTGGGGGTGACCCCAAACATTTCGGGGACCCCCAAAAATTTCGGGGGGACCCCCAAAAATGCCCCCCCCGTGCCCCCCCAGCCGTGCCTGACGTCTCCACCTACCAGTACGACGAGACCTCGGGGTACTACTACGACCCCCTCACGGGGCTCTACTACGACCCCCACTCCCAGGTTTGGGGTTTTGGGGTGCGGGGGGAGGAATTTGGGGTGCCCCGAAAATTTGGGGTGAAAAAAGCAAAGTTTCGGGCAAAAAAATTGGAATTTTGGCTGAAAAAAGTGCAAATTTTAGGCATGAAAATGGCATTTTAAGGGTGGGAGGTTTTGGATTTAGGGGGGGTTTGGGTTTTGGGGGTGTGGGGGGAGGAATTTGGGGTCCCCCAAAATTTTAGAGTGAAATTTGGGGTGGAAAAAGCGAAGTTTTGGGAAAAAAAAATTTAATTTTGAGCAAAAAAATCAAAATTTTAGGCCTGAAAATGGCGTTTTAAGGGTGAGAAGTTTTGGATTTATAGGGGGTTTGGGTTTTGGGGTCCCCAAAATTTTAGAGTGAAATTTGGGGTGGAAAAAGCGAAGTTTTGGGGAAAAAAATTGGAATTTTGGCTGAAAAAATTGCAAAATTTAGACCTGAAAATGGCATTTTAAGGGTGGGAGGTTTTGGATTTAGGGGGGGTTTGGGTTTTGGGGGTGTGGGGAGGATTTTGGAGTCCCCCAAAATCTCAGAGCAAAATTTGGGGTGAAAAAAGTGAAATTTTCATTGGAAAATTTGAAATTTTGGGGAAAAAAAATCAAAATTTTAGACCTGAGAATGGCATTTGAAGGGTGGGAAGTTTTGGGATTTTGGATTTAGGGTGAGGTCAGTGGAAGATTTTGGGGTACAAAAGGAAATTTTGGGGTACACAAGAGATTTTAACCTTTTCCAGCCACATTTTAACCCTAAAAATTCTATTAAAAAATCTTAAAATATTGCATTAAAACCCCCGATTTTTGGGGTACAAAGGAACGATTTTGGGGTACAAAAGGGTGATTTTGGGAGGTTTTGAGGGGCAATTTTGAGGGGTGGTTTTGGGGTTTCAAGGGGGGATTTTTGGGGTTCCTAAGGGTGGTTTTGGGGATTTTTAGAGGAAATTTTGGGGTTTTAAGGGGCAGTTTTGGGGTAGAAAGTGATAATTTTTGGGATTTTAAAGGGTGATTTTGGGGGGCGATTTTGGGATTCCAAGGGAAGATTTTGGGGGGTTTGGAGGTGCATTTTTGGGGTAAAAGAGGCGATTTTAGGGGGCAATTTTGGGGGTTTTGAGTGTCGATTTTAGGGTACAAAGAGATGATTTTTTGGCGTTCCAAAGGGAGATCTGGGGGGTTTGGAGGTGCATTTTGGGGTAGAAAGAGGTGATTTTGGGGGGTGATTTTTTGGGTTCTGAGGGTCGGTTTGGGGGTGCAAAGGGATGATTTTTGGGGTTTTAAGGGGTGATTTTGGTGGGTAATTTTGGGGGTTTTGAGGGTCAAGTTTGGGCTACAAAGGGATGCATTTTTTGGGGCATTTGAGGTGCATTTTTGGGGTATAAAAATGCAATTTTCTGGTTTTGAGGAGTGGTTTTGGCGGGTGATTTTGGGGGTTTTGAGAGTTGATTTTGGGCTACAAAGGGATGATTTTTGGGGGATTTCAGTAAGAGATTTGGGGTGTATTTTTGGGGTTTTAAGGGATGATTTTTGGGGAATTTGAGATGCATTTTTGGGGTATAAAAATGCAATTTTCTGGTTTTAAGGAGTGATTTTGGTGGGTGATTTTGATGCTTTTGAGAGTCGATTTTAGGCTACAAAGAGACGATTTTTGGGGGCTCCAAAAGGAGATTTGGGGGAGTTTTGGGATGAGTTTTTGGGGTACAAAGGGATGATTTTTGGGATTTTAAGGGGGGGGTTTTACGTGCGTATTTGGGGTGCAAAACCACAATTTTTCTGGTTTTAAGGAGTGATTTTGGGGGGTGATTTTGGGGTTTCCGAGGGTGGGTTTTGGGGTTCCCGAGGGTGGGTTTTGGGGTGCTGACCCCCCCAACCCCCCCCGCAGTACTACTACGACGCGGGGGCGGGGCAGTACCTGTACTGGGACGGGGACAGACGCACCTACGTGGCCGCCCCCCCCGCCGAGCCCCCCCCGGGACCCCCGGGCACCCCCGGCACCCCGAAGGAGCCCAAGGACAAAAAGGAGAAGCACAAAACCAAGACGGCCCAGCAGGTGAGGGGGGGAACCCCAAAAATGGGGGAGGGAACCCCAAAAATGGGGGAGAGAATCCTAAAAATGTGTGGGGGAAATCCTAAAAATTGGGGTGGGCGGGGCTAAAATGGGGAGAGAAACTTTGAAAAATGGGGGGGTCTGGGGGGGGGGTCTGGGGTTCTTCTGGTCATTCTGGGAGGTCTGAGGGGTCTCTGGATGCTCTTGGGGGGTCTCTGGGTGGGTCTGGGGGACCTCTGGGTGCTCTTGGGGGTTCTCCGGGTTCCCCTGGGGGTCCCTGGGTGCCCCTAGGGGTCTGTGGGGTGTCCCTGGGGGAGTCTCTGGGTGCTCCTGGGGGGTTCCTTAATGCTCCTAGGGGTCTTTAGGTGCTCCTGGGGTGTTCTTGGGCGACCCTGGGTGTCTCTGGGTGCTCCTTGGGGGTCTCTGGGTGCCCCTGGGCAGGTCTGGGGGGTTTCTGGCTGCTCCTAGAGGGGTCTCTGGGAGTCTCTGAGTGCCCCTGGGTGCCCCTGGGGGGGTCCCTGGGTGTTCCTGGGGGGCCTTTGGGTGCCCCTGGGCAGGTCTGGGGGGTCCCTGGGTGTCTCTGGGGTGTCTCTAGGTACCCCTGGGTGCTCTTGGGGTGCCCCTGGGAACCTCTGGGTGCCCTTAGAGGGGCCTTTGGGAGTCTCTGGGTGTTTTTGGGGGGGTCTCTGGCAGCCCCTGGGTGCCCCTGGGATGCCCCTGGGGGATCTCTGGGTGTTCCTGGGGAGTCCCTGGCTACTCCAAGGGAGTCTCTGGGTGCTCTTGGGGTGCCCCTGGGTGTCTCTGGGTGCCCCCTAGGATGCCCCTGGGGTGCCCCTGGGATGCCCCTGGGTGTCTCTGGGGGTCCCTGGGTTCCCCTGGGGGGGTCTCTGGGTGTTCTTGGGGTGTCTCTGGGTGTCCCTGGCTGCCCCTGGGTGTCCCTGGGTGCCCCTGGGATGCTCCTGGGTGCCCCTGGGTGCCCCCGGGTATCTCTGGGTGCCCCTGGGATGCCCCGGGTGCCCCCCCAGCCCGTTCCCCCCCGTGCCCCCCAGATTGCCAAGGACATGGAGCGCTGGGCGCGCAGCCTGAACAAGCAGCGCGAGAGCGGGCCGCAGCGCGGGGCCCCCCCCGGCCCCCCGCGAGGACGAGCGCCGGGAGGCGGCGGCGGCCGACGCCGGCTACGCCATCCTGGAGAAAAAGGTGGGTCTGGGGGGCTTTTGGGGGGGTTTGGACAGAGTTTGGAGGGGGTTTGGGGAGGTTTGGGTAGCAGCAGGTGACACTGGCTACGCCATCCTGGAGAAAAAGGTGAAATTGGGGGGGTTTGGGGGGGTTTTGGGGGAGTTTGGGGGGGGTTTGGGGTTGGGTAGGGGGGTTTGGAGGGGGTTTGGGGGGGTTTTAGAAGGTTTTGGGGGGCTTTAGGTGGTCACGGATGACGCTGGCTGCACCATCCTGGAGAAAAAGGTGAAATTGGGGGGTTTTGGGGGGTTTTGGGGGGATTTGAGGAGGTTTGGAGAGGGTTTGGGGAGGTTTTGGGGGTGTTTGAGTGGACACAGTTGACACTGGCTGCGCCATCCTGGAGAAAAAGGTGGGTTTGGGGGGGTTTGGGGGGGCTTTGGGGGAGTTTGGAGGGGCTTTAGAAGGTTTTGGGGGGCTTTAGGTGGTCACGGATGACGCTGGCTACGCCATCCTGGAGAAAAAGGTGAAATTGGGGGGTTTTGGGGGGGTTTTGGGGGGATTTGAGGAGGTTTGGGAGAGGTTTGGGGGGGTTTGAGTGGCCACAGTTGACACTGGCTGCGCCATTCTGGAGAAGAAGGTGGGTCTGGGGGGGTTTTGGGGGGGTTTTAGAGTGGTTTAGGTGGTCATGGATAATCATGGCTGCGCCATCCTGGAGAAAAAGGTGGGTCTGGGGGGTTCTGAGGGGGTTTGGAGGGGTTTGGACAGAGTTTGGAGGGGG
Organism: Passer domesticus; assembly: GCF_036417665.1. Taxonomy (NCBI): domain Eukaryota; kingdom Metazoa; phylum Chordata; class Aves; order Passeriformes; family Passeridae; genus Passer; species Passer domesticus. The sequence goes on along the minus strand of NC_087510.1, from coordinate 374,687 downwards.
TTTGGGGGTGTTTGGGTAGCAGCAGCTGACGCTGGCTGTGCTATCCTGGCGAAAAAGGTGCGTCTGGGGGGGTTTTGAGGGGTTTTGGGGGAGTTTGGGGGGGTTTAGGTGGTCATGGATAATCCTGGCTACGCCATCCTGGAGAAAAAGGTGGGTTTGGGGGGTCCGGGGGGATTTGAGGGGGTTTGGGGAGGGTTTGTGGAGGTTTTGGGGGGGTTTGGAGGGGGTTTAGGGGGGGTTGGGTGGTCACAGCTGACACTGGCTGCGCCATCCTGGAGAAAAAGGTGAGTCTGGGGGGGTCTGGGGGGGTTTGGAGGAGTTTGGGGAGATTTATTGGAAATTTGGAAGGGGTTTGGGGAGGGGTTAGGGGAGTTTGGGGGGGTTTGGAGAATTTTGGGGGATGTTTAGGGGGGTTTGGGTGGTCACAGGTGACACTGGCTGCGCCATCCTGGAGAAAAAGGTGAGTCTGGGGGGGTCTGGGGGGGTTTGGAGGAGTTTGGGGAGATTTATTGGAAATTTGGAAGGGGTTTGGGGAGGGGTTAGGGGAGTTTGGGGGGGTTTGGAGAATTTTGGGGGATGTTTAGGGGGGGTTTGGGTGGTCACAGGTGACGCTGGCTGCGCCATCCTGGAGAAAAAAAACTGGGGTTTGGGGGGGTGTTGAGAGGATTTGGGGGTTTTTGGGGGGTTTGGGTGCTGTTTGGGGAGTCCTGGGAAGGTCTTGGAGGGAGATTGGGGGGGTCTTGGGGGGCTTTGTTGGGTGTAGGAGGAGCTGAAGGATTTGGGGAGGGGTCCTGGTGGAATCTGGAGGATTTGGGGGAGTCTGGGAGGGATTTGGGGGGTCCTGGGGGAGTTTGGTGGTGCTGAGACTCTGGGGGAGGGGCTGGCACTGTGGGAGGGGGACATTGAGGAATTTGGGGACCCCCTGTGACCCCCCCCTGACCCCCCCCAGGGCGCTCTGACCGAGCGGCAGCACCTCCCCCTGGAGCTGCCCCGGCTGGGGGGCGACGAGAGGCTGGTGAGACCCCCCCCCAAAACACACCTGAGACCCCCCCCAAACCCCTCCTGAGCCCCCCCAAACCCCGAGACCCCCTCAAACCCCCCCCCACAACTCCCTCAAATAATCCCTGAAATCACCCCAAGACCCC